>NC_134883.1:49191900-49299400 GCF_041734735.1 Babylonia areolata
ATGCACATGTCAACAAACATATCAATGTACTTATCAGTGTGTAAATCTTCTTCTTCTTCTTCTGCGTTCATAGGCTGCAACTCCCACGTATGCACACGAGTGGGCTTTTACGTGTATGACCGTTTTTACCCCGCCTTGTAGGCAGCCATACTCCATTTTCGGGGGTGTGCATGCTGGGTATGTTCTTGTTTCCATAACCCACCGAACGCTGACATGGATTACAGGATCTTTAACGTGCGTATTTGATCTTCTGCTTGCATATACACACGAAGGAGGTTCAGGCACTAGCAGGTCTGCACATATGTTGACCTGGGAGATCGTAAAAATCTCCACCCTTTACCCACCAGGCGCCGTCACCGTGATTCGAACCCAGTGTGTATATCAACACACATATCAACATATACATCAACGTACATGTCAACGCACACATAAGCGCAGATATCAACGTAGATATCAACGCAGGCATCAATCACCTGACAACCCCAGGACTGAGGAGGGACTTGGTCATAGGGTCCTCGGCAGCGTCGTGGATCATGATGATGTCCAGCAACCGGTCCATGAAAGCTATCTGCTTGTTCACAGCACCTGGCGTCGAGGAATCCACACCCTGCACAAGCACATGCGCACACGCGCACGCACACACACACACACCTTGTAGTCTTTCTCAAGCAACGCTGTAAAAAGCATGTGCCCAAAATAACCTCCTCATGCTTGGGTACAAACGCTCCCAGTGGATTGGTAATAAACCAGCTGATGACTTCAGACAAAAAAAAGTTAATGATGCAAAAGTTTCTTATCACAAACCTGGGACTTTTGGTGACTTCGGACAGAACAACGCATTAAAAACAGATATGTCACAGCTACTTTCTGTCCAAAAACCTTTTTATCTTTTTTTTTTTTTGAGGATCATCTTTACTGATTCCTTCTCCATTTATGGGTTGCTATGTCCACAATCACTCACAAAATCCACATGTTCAACTTTTATGTGTACGAGTATAGCCATCTTTGCCCTACTATAATACACTTGAAATACATCAATCAGGCAAGTAAATAAAATGTATAAAAACCTGTTGTTCAAGTGTAACTAAAAATGTTCCAGTAAAACTGAAATAACTGAGATAATCTTACCCTAATGATGTCCACGTCATCATATCTGCAGAGTCCCAAGTTGCTAGCCACAAACAGCAACCCTGAAGAGCCAAAAAAACAACATTCTGACAAAATATCTACATTCTACTCTGTCAGGATATGCATTGAAACAGACCACTTAGTAAGTGAATTCCTCAATTACCAAAATCAACTTCCACAACTTCTCTAAAAAATGTCTGTCCAATAATTGTGTTATTGAGGTTTTCTTCTTCTGCGTTCACTCGTATGCACACGAGTGGGCTTTTACGTGTATGACCGTTTTTACCCCGCCATGTAGGCAGCCATACTCCGTTTTCGGGGGTGTGCATGGTGGGTATGTTCTTGTTTCCATAACCCACCGAACGCTGACATGGGTTACAGGATCTTTAACGTGCGTATTTGATCTTCTGCTTGCATATACACACGAAGGGGGTTCAGGCACTAGCAGGTCTGCACATTTGTTGACCTGGGAGATCGTAAAAATCTCCACCCTTCACCCACCAGGCGCCGTCACCGTGTTTCGAACCCGGGACCCTCAGATTGACAGTCCAACGCTTTAACCACTCGGCTATTGCGCCCGTCGTTGAGGTTTTCATTCAGTCGGAGAACGGAACTTCTGCACTAAACAGCCTACAAGTTCCACAGCTATAGTTTCAGTTTCAGTTTCTCAAGGAGGTTGTCACTGCATTCAGACAATTCCATATGTGCTACACCACCTCTGCTGGGCAGATGTCTGACCAGAAGCATAATCCAACATGCTAGTCAGGCCTCAAGTGCACGCATATATAGATGGTATGTATCTGTGCAGCTATCAAGAGTGGATTTCTTCCACAGTATTTTGCCAGAGGACAACCCTTTTGTTGCCATGGGTTCTTTTTCAGCACGCCACATGTGTGCTGCACATGGGTCCTTGGTCTATCGTCTTATCTGAAGGACTGATTGCTCAGTTTATTTTTCCAGTCATGTCCGTGGGAGAAAGGGCGAGAGAGGGGGAATGGAACCCAGGCCTCATAGACACTGTACTGGCAGATTTTTTTTATTTCTTTTTATCACAACAGATTTCTCTGTGTGAAATTCGGGCTGCTCTCCCCAGTGAGAGCGCGTCGCTATACTACAGCGCCACCCTTTTTTTTTAATTCTTCCTGTGTGCAGTTTTATTTGTTTTTCCTATTGATGTGGATTTTTCTAGAGAATTTTGCCAGGAACAACCCTTTGTTGCCGTGGGTTCTTTTATGTGCGCTAAGTGCGTGCTGCACACGGGACCTCGGTTTATCGTCTCACCCGAATGACTAGCGTCCAGACCACCACTCAAGGTCTTGTGGAGGGGGAGAAAATATCGGCGGCTGAGCCGTGATTCAAACCAGCATGCTCAGATTCTCTCGCTTTCCTAGGCGGACGCATTACCTCTAGGCCATCACTCCAGATCTTCTTCTTCTTCTGCGTTCACTCGTATGCACACGAGTGGGCTTTTACGTGTATGACCGTTTCTACCCCGCCATGTAGGCAGCCATACTCCGTTTTCGGGGGTGTGCATGCTTGGTATGTTCTTGTTTCCATAACCCACCGAACGCTGACATGGATTACAGGATCTTTAACGTGTGTATTTGATCTTCTGCTTGCATATACACACGAAGGGGGTTCAGGCACTAGCAGGTCTGCACATATGTTGACCTGGGAGATTGTAAAAATCTCCACCCTTTACCCACCAGGCGCCGTCACCGTGATTCAAACCCGGGACCCTCAGATTGACAGTCCAACGCTTTAACCACTCAGCTATTGTGCCCGTCATCACTCCAGATCAACGTCTAATCCATTCTGCCACCTTCCTCCTCCACAGCTACTGGCAACCGCAAATCTCTTCCTCAATACGGACAGAGACTGTCTTTTAGAAACAAAATAAACATATCAATATCATAACCTTTAGTAAATCATTTGAAGCAATCAGATTCGCCATACAAATTAATCTGATACAGGTTTATGACTGCATCAACAAAAGATTAGATATCACACTTTAATATCATCCATTTTTCATACCAGACAGAGCAATAACTCAAACAAATGACTAATAATCAGTGTTAGGCTGAATTTTTTCATAAACTGCAACAAACAGAAACAAAAGTTTTATACGAAAAAAAAAAAGTTTTTGAAAAAAAAAATCAAAGGCATCAAATAACTATGCTGATGACAACAAAGTATAACCTCCAAAGCCAGCTGTCTCTGTAAAATATAATAATAATAATAGTAATAAAAAGGGTCTCTGCAATGCAGTCTGCAGTAATTTTATTTAAGTACTTTGTGAAGATGCACATCATCAAAGCACTTCATTAAAAAAAGAAAAAAAAAAGTGCAATTTGTGTAAACAACATACTCTGAATTCTGGAATCCATTCTGGAACCTGTGACAGCTGCCTGCGAGTTGTCCACCATTTCTCCTACCATCAAGTCGTATCTGTGGAGGACAAACACTGTTTTGGTATTCAGGACTACAAACTTCAATTAACAAGGAAAACTTGTACCTGCAAAATCACAGACACATTTTGATGTGTATAGTATAGAGTTTTCAGATTACTTTACAGTGATTCCTGTTACATGTATCAATGGTCTATTTGGTTTCTTGTCAAAACAACAGTGGACTATTTCGCTTCAAACTTGGTCAAGAGGGAACAGTCAGTCCATTTCCTATTACATCGGAAAGTTAGCAGCAGTTGTCAAGCTTTGTTTCAATGTGAAAAATGATCCGTTTAAAATGACCCCTTCATGTCAAAATGAAGTTGCCAATGGTCGTTAACTGTCTAGCAGACTAAGTCGCATATGGTAGTGAAAGGGTGCACACAAAAAAACAAAAAAAAAACCCACTGTGCAACAGATCTCTTCGGGAAACCATTCAGACCCTGACCACAAAACCACCCTTTTCCAGAAGAAAAACCAGAGAAACTGAATGCCACACAAGAGAAACTACTGAAAACTGATCTTGCATTCAACTTTGCCAGCATAAATTTACCAAAGTGCCCAAGTATTTCATGATGCAAGCCACAAGCCCTGTTCAATGTTTAAGGAAGAACATGAATGCGAATCACAGAATCAGGAAATGGTTTGCATGTTGTTGTTTTTTCTAAACAAAAAGTAAATCGAAGTTGTATGCTATAATGTGAATGAAGTAATCACCTATGAAATGCCAAAAATAAAATCAACAAAACATAAAATAAAACCATTGTATCAAATATTTTGATTTCATTTGTAATAACAAATTTTATTACAAATATATACCAGTATAGGTATGGGGTTTTGTGTGTGTTTTTTATTGTTTTTTCCGCCAAGATTCAAGCACAAGTCACAAAGCATATTCAAAACATTCTGCAGTCAAAAACATAATTTGATAAAAAAAATTTTTAAAAGTTTCTGAATTTCCAATTGTAGAGGCAATATGAATAAGCCTAAAAGTAAAGCATTGTTCATCTTGGAGAAAAAGCAGCAAGTGTTCAGATTTCTATGGGTCAATATAAAGTCTTATGGGTCAATGCTAAAGTTCTATATTTCAAATACACCATAACTTGAATGAACTGGTCTGGCACATACACACACTCTCTCTCTCTTTCTCACATACACATGCAGAACATCTGTAACACTGAGGAGCAACATACTTGGACAGAAGCCACTGCAGGAGACGGATTCTGGGTTCCCCAGGTTTAAACACCAACTCAGTGATCCAGGAGTCTTCTGCTCCTTGTGTGTAGGGGCAGCCCAGAGCCTGCTTACACAAATATATTTGTCATATAAAAGAAAAACAAGGCATTACTTTTAACAACTTAATAAAACGTCTGGGTGAACATGTTTACTATCATATATATATATATGATAGTATACACACACACACACATGTTGCATGACACTGTGCAAACAAATATGAACAAGTGTGTGTGTGTGTGTGTGTGTGTGTGTGTGTGTGTGTGTGTGTGCACGTACCTACAAACGCGAATGGTACTTGGTGAATGAGTATTGAATGTCTGCATGTGTGCAAATGTTTGCGTATATATACAGTATGTGTGACTGTGGGTGTGCTGAAAGTGACTAACAGTATGCCGTGGACAGGGCTGCCAGAATCTGAAAATGAATCTTGTTTCCAAACGTAAAGTCCTATTTCACTTTATTAGCATCCAAAATTACTGCACCTGTTTTACCGGCAATTATTGTACATGTATGAAACGATATTACCATTAATAGATGTTGTAACCCCATTTTCAGTGGATTTCGACTAGATCTATATCATTTTGTGCGCGAATTTTGTCACTAAACTAACGTGCCAGTCTGCCATCATCTTGCTTTTTCAGTTCCACAAACCATGAGAAATGAAACCAATAAGAGTAATATTTTGGGTGCTAAAATAGGACATTACCGCAAAAATAATCCACATTATTATATTTTCTTCCCCTCAACACCTCTGTGTGCCTGGCAGAGTGAACGTCCACGCCCTGTTGTGAACACAACTCATTCCGTCTCGAGGGGAAACATTGTGGAAATTAGAAACACAGGAGAAAAAAAGTGAGAAAAGAGAACACCAGATTTTCCTCGAATCTTATACTTCATAAATGACGAATATATCACTAAACTAAAAATAGGTAACAATACGAACATTTAGACGGTTTTTCAGGCTTCTTGCGAACCGCAGTTTTGAAACATCCGCCATCTTGGCAAGGGAGGGCATTCAGGCAAACATTCCGGTTGGCATGTTTACCATCGTCATGGATGTATTCCCCTAGATACACCCATGCTATCATGATTATGTGTTGCATGACATAGTGTAAAAAAATAATTAAATGAAAACAATTTTTTTTATATCTGTTTGCTTACTTATATCTATTTTGTTTTTAGATTTGTTTGCCTATTTATTCTAATTTATTTATTCATTAATTTGATGACTTATCTGTTTATTTCATTATGTATCTTTTATCTTTTTTTTTCTTCCCTGTCAAGGCCTGACTAAGCGCATTGGGTTACGCTGCTTGGCAGCAGATGTGGTGTAGTGTATATGGATTTGTTCGAATGCTGTAATGCCTACTTGAGCAACTGAACTGAACCAGTTGGCCTTTTGCACTTGTTCTAAACTTCAGTGTTGTTCTTGTGCAAGCACTCATGCCTAGCCTTTGTCAGAACTCATCACTGAAAGAATGTATGTGTTGATAATGTGTTTGTCACTTTCTTTTTTATTTCAATGAGGATTCTATATGCTACAATGCTCATTCATCTTTTTGTTTATGAAGGAGGGACTCGGTGTTCTGACTCACAGTGTGTTGTACTTGTATTTGTATTTCTTTTTATCACAACAGATTTCTCTGTGTGAAATTCTGGCTGCTCTCCCCAGGGAGAGCGCGTCGCCATACTACAGCGCCACCCAATTTTTTGTATTTTTTCCTGTGTGCAGTTTTATTTGTTTTTCCTACTGAAGTGGATTTTTCTACAGAATTTTGCCAGGAACAACCCTTTTGTTGCCTTTTTTTTTCTTTATGTGCGCTAAGTGCATGCTGCACACGGGACCTCGGTTTATCATCTCATCCGAATGACTAGTGTCCAGACCACCACTCAAGGTCTAGTGGAGGGGGAGAAAATTTCAGGGGCTGTGCCGTGATTCGAACCAGCGCGCACAGATTCTCTCGCTTCCTAGGCGGACGCGTTACCTCTAGGCCATCACTCCACTTTCATGTGCATGTGCATATGTGTGTGTGTGTGTGTGTGTGCACGTGAGTGAGTGAGTGTGTGTATGCACGTTAGTGTATGTGTGTGTTGGTATGGCTGCGGATGTGTTGTTGCGAATGCATGTGTTTGAAAGCCTTTAATGTCAATGTGTGTGTGTGAAAAGTCTATGTAGGCAAGTGCCTAAGCATGCATGAATGTGTGTGCACATGATTTCCACATGTGTGTGCACTTAAGTTTCTGTGTGTGCTCAAGTGAACGAACACAAATGGGAGCATGCATTTACCAATGCGTGTGGTATGTACTATGAAATTTTGCCAGAGACAACTCTTACTGTCATGGGTTCTTTAACACGTACAAATTGCACGCTACATGCAGGACGTCAATTTATTATTTCATGAGAATGACTAGGATCCAGAACACCGCTCAAGGTGTCGTGGAGGGGAAGAAAACTCTGGAATGTGTGTTGCTGAGGAGGCTGCTGTTAGACAACAAAAGAGGCCAAGACATCTGCAAACAGCTACTCCATCCTCTTTCTGTAGTCTGTCTTGGTGCTGGAGACTGGTAAAGAACAAAAGCTGTAAGTTCCAGTCTACTTCTCTAAGGTTCTCGGTTCAGATCCCATTCTCACCCTTTCTCCAAGATTTGACTGGAGAATCAAAGTGAGCATCCAGTCATTTGGATGAAATGATAAACCGAGGTCTTGTGCACACCAAGCACGTGGCACTCCATGTTAACAAAAGTGTTGTTCTCTGGCAAAATTATGTAGAAGAAATCCTCTCTGATAGATACACAAATATCATATACATGCATTCAAATTTAACTAGTGCGTTGGGTTATGCTGCTGGTTAAGCAGATGGGGTGAAGCATAATTACCGTAAAGTTCGGTCTATAAGCCGCGACTTTTTACTCCAGCTTCAACCTCTGCGGCTTATACAATGATGCGGCTTATTTGAGGATTTTAACGATCCCAGGAGTGTCACGTTCTCGTCTATTCTTAGCTGCCCTTCACCTCACCAAAATCATGATTTCTGTCCATGAATTTTTGGATGAGCTTCAGGATAGTGTGCTAACTGTTCACGTTTTATAAATCAAATCCGCACATATTAAAGCCTTCAGATCAGCATTCAGTTCTACTACAGTTCATAACCTACAGTATTGACAGCTTTTCTGTAGTATCAGTATGTGTTCCGGTACCAGAAATAAGTGCGGCTTATAAGCCAGTGCAGCTTATGTATGTATAAAGTTAAATTTTTTCCAAGATTTAGTGGGTGCAGCTTATATACCAGTGCGCTCAATAGACCGAACTTTACGGTATTTGGATTTGTCGGAACGCAGTGACATCTCTTTGAGAAACCGGAACTGAAACCATTCCATGAAGAATTGTGGCACTCGTCAAAAACTGCCGAAAGGAATGCAGCAACTCTAACATACCAGACACTATAGTTACTGATGTCAACTTTGTGACAGAACAGTCACTCCTGCAAACACACACACACACATCAGATACCACTGTGAGTGAACATTAAATGCACACACACAAAAAAACAACATAGTATCAATGACTCTTTTATTGTTTCAATAAAAACTGGTATAAACAATCATGATTATTAAATTACATACACTATGTTACATATGATGTCAAAAAGCAATATCAGTGTATTCCGTACAGGAAGAAATAATTTGACATACGAGTATGTTCATGATCATTAACTCACCTATTACAGATGAACATATAGAGAAAAGTTTACCTTTAATGTGTAAATATTATTCTTAAGGAGTCCAGACAATAACAATAAAGCACTATGAAATACTGTTAAAAAAACAAACAAACAAACAAAAAACAACAGATTGTATGTGAATGTGAACAGTGTGTGTGTGTGTGTGTGTGTGTGTGTGTGTGACACTGTGTGTGCGTGACACGGTGTGTGCATGCATGCACGCACCTACATGTTTGTTTGTCGCCCCATGTGCACACACACATACAGGATTACCCATCTGATGCCTTGATCACCACAAATGCACAGAACTCTAAAGCTCTGACTACGGGATATATATATGAAGCATATATTCTTCCCTGAAAGCTACATGTGATCAAGGCATCAGGCAAATAAAATTAAACCATTGCTTACATTTTCAAGCATAAAATTCAAGCAATAAGGAACAAGAATAAGAGGAAAAGATAAACACCATGGATAAAACCTTTTTTTTTTCTTTTTCTTTTGAGATGGTGGGGGGGGGGGAACCATGTGTAAAAGCACAATACAAACACTACGAACTATCAAACAATGCGAAATCTATCATTTTGTGACTGACAGAATGTGTTTTCTCTATCCACTTGCCATCTGATCTAAGGAACAGGTTGTTTTTTCTTAATCTCACTCTTCTTAAAAATATATAAAAATATATTAAAAATATAAATAAATAATTTTTTTTTTTAAACCATGCTATGATTTCCCTAGCAGTTTTTCTGCTGTCTTTCTTTCTTTGTGTATATATATATATATATATATATATATATATATATATATATATATATATATATATATATACACACAAATCCCAAAATGTGATTCGAACAATAACTATATTCAATAACTACGCTGCTCTGTACACACTATGATGCTATGCTACATTACAGTGCAATACACTGCACAGCTAGCATACCACAGACGTACAGAGTTACACTGGAGGGAAGTGCATGGCAGCACCCCCCCCCCCCCTCCCGACACACAGACCAACCCATGCATGGACTATGAACCACCAGTGTCAGTCACATCTGAAATACTGTAAAAAAAAAAAATAAAAAATAACATGGCAGTTCCTTTTCCCTATTTCTATAACATACCCTCCAAAGCAAAACACAGACAAAACCAATGAACTGAAAAGAAACAGAAGAAAATGAATAACTAAAGACTTATATTACTTAAAAAACTGTTGTTTGCCACAAAGCTATTTGATGCATGACTTCTAAATGTGTATTCATCCTTTCAAAGTCTTCCGAGGAAACTTCTACATATATTATGCTAAAGCAGAGTGCCGGTGTCCAGCTTTGGCAGTAAACTCTTTTAGCAAATGCTTTGCTTGCAAACTGTGTGTATAACACACGCACATGCACCCGCATGCACGCACACACACACACACACACACACATATTTTCCCAAAACCTCCACTGCTTAAAGAAGGACGCACACAGCAAACTATCAACTAACACAAAAAAGGAAAAATAAAATAACTGTCCAAATAATTCAAACATGAATCCTGGAAAAAAAACTACAAGAGTTACTGCCATACTGAAAACAATGTGAAGCAAAAAAAAAAAAAAAGAAGAAGTAAAAGTAATAAAACTTGGCAGCTTTACTGGCTTTACGACATGCCTATTAACAATATTCTGGCCTTAATGTATGTTCAGAACCATACACAAACCTGACATGTGTTGAGCACCTTTACACTGCTTACTTTTTACCTTCATCTGATTTCATGCTCAAAACCTTTTCACTATTTCAATTTTTACGTAACCTTACAGTTTGAGCAACAATGACACACAAATAAAACACACGCCTCCAAACCAAGCCTACAGCACGTGTCACAGTATGCAACATATCCGTGTGATAATTTTTTACATCACAATAATTATGAGAACTTCATTTCCCATTTGCTGTGAATATTTTCATCACTCAACGACAGCAGAATTCTCTTGTGAAAGCAAGACAAGTCATGGCAATTATCTCATGGGCAATTCGCAACAGGATATACTTTGTTTCACAAATAAACCAAGCATATCTTTGGGAGTGTGGGGGTGGGGGTGGGAGGCCAGGAAAGAGGGGAAGCATTGAGTAAGCTTCATTCATTGACTAAAAACTTTACACACTTTGGGAAAGAAAATGTTTTAAAGATACAACAACAAAAAACTACCTCCACAGCCTCCAAGGCTCATGTACAATTCCTGCTGGAAAAAAAACACCACCAAGAACAAAACTGAAAAAAAAAAAAAAAGGCTGGGAAGAAGGGGTATAGGGAGGGGCAGGTGTTGGGGTGTTTCCAACAGATATATATCAATCCAAACAATACTTTTCCCCAGCATCTGAAACAAACTGTTTCCTGAACTGAAAGTCACATGTTGAAAAATAATTGCGTTATGATCTAAATATCATGGTACTCACTATACCACAGATCTCTCAATGCCCTCTTCTTCAATTAAAAAGAAAAAATAACTGAAGTGGGCAGATTTTCTTCTTTTTTTTTTTCAAATCAAATACCTGATTCTGTCATGCAAAAGAAATTTGGAGAGGCTGCATGCCTGCTTGTCTTCAAATAAACAATATACCATCAGATATCACACATGAAGCAAAATGCATCAATTTGCTCTCAGCTTGGCTATGCCACTTAACGCCTTATATATTTACACTGTACAACTTCCAGTACCATAAAATAGAGTAAAAAGAAAAATCTCAATTTAAATGTATGAATTTTTTTTTAAATATATAAATACAATGTATATACAAGAAGCCAAAAACAAGCAAATATTGTAAAAACAGATCTTATGTTGGAGAAAAAAGAGCATGGAGGCTTTTTTCTTTCTTTCTTTTTTTTTTGTTTTCTTTTTTTTTGTAATTACTGGTACCTATATTGCACTTTTTGATATGACATTTAGGCAATGTCCTCACACTGATGTGTGGAGACACCATATTTTACTGCCCCCTTATCTGACAATAAAAGAGAAGATTTAAGGCGTTAAGCCCTTCATTTCTTTTACAAGTCTTTCGCTGCTGGGTTCTTGCACATTTTGAAAACCATTTCTGGCCATTGTTTTGTCATCATGTGGCCATTTTTCCAGTTACGTTTGACGTGGCAATTTTCCCAGTTACATCTCTACAAAATATAGCATTCTTCCACATGCGTATTTACTGATGCACGTCCCATTATTTCTGAGCAATTGCACTCTTAGGCCATAGGCTTTGAAAATCTCTGCTACAAAATATCAGACACTGTTCAAACATTATCTTTCACTATAGATCCTTCTCCCCCCAGACTATCTTTGCGCAAGTGTGTGTGTGCATCAATGTGTAAATGGGGAGGGGGAGAGGTGTGTGAATTGTTGTGAGTGATGTGACACTGTTCTGGTAAATGTATCTTTTAGCAAGTTTATATCTTCACATTTCAATCATATCCCTGTGTCTTATTCATACCATATGCAGGGGTGTACAATGGCATCAGACATCGGATATAGTATGATAAGGAGTTGAGAATGTCTGATCATTTTATTCCTGAAAAATGACAATTGTCTCATTGGCGAGGTCACTGTCCAAAACAGTATCTGTTAGTCTTTTTTTAATTCTAACATACTGATACTGAGTGATAACACGTTGTTAATTTTTATCATATATAAATAAAAACTTTAGACTTGACATCTCAGTGTGAAGAGGATGCATGTCTGATTGCGTTTTGGTGGGAAAGAACACTTGTCCTACTGTTGTCCACATGGATGCATATATATTGTTCACTGCACTCTGAGCTGCAGAATAAGAGCTATATAAACACACATTAATCTCATCATATATAGCCAACATTTTCAAGGATAGAATGGCCGACTAAGGGAGGGCAATCTAATCCACACTGACCTATGCTTGGATCCCACAAAAACTGAACAAGAAAGTCAACTTATGTGACAGATGAGGAAAAAATCACATTCTTCACCCATGCATACCATCTACACGCCCCCAACCCCCATTTCTGATCATTCTGTTCAGCAGACAATGAAACTATCTAAAAATACGCATTAGGCCATTGTGCCTATGACCAAATTTCAGCTAGAAAGTTCATCAAATCCATACATGTTTTAGGTTAAAATCTGATTAAAACAGACTCACTAAAACAGCTGTGGAGCCGATGTTTGCAATTTTCATATCTCCAGTCACCAATATTCATAAAAACAACTGAGGTTTAGTTCACAGAAAGATGCATTCACCACTTTGTTTCAGAAACAACATCAATTTGATTATTAGCTAAAATCCGTCAGTAAAAGAGCCAAGACATTCTGGCTTTGTATGTTTTGTTCTCAGACAGAAAAGCTCTGCCTCTGCTGACATGAACAGATCCTCTCAGCCTGGAACATGTGACGAATGGACATGCAGACCACCATAAACACATGCACACAGCGCAAATCCAAAGGATATATGTATGTATAAAAACATGTGGAAAGAACATCCTCAACAGTTTTCCACTTGAAACGAAATCAAGAAGGCATCACTCGGATAACAAATGGTCAGGGCAGGAAAAAAACCCACAGCACACAAACTCCCCATGACATCACAAAGATTGAAGAAATTTGTCAGTACAAAATCACAGATCGGCATAAAAACATAAACACTTTGTAATAAGCTTGAAGTTCACAAAAAGAAAGAAAGAAAAAAAGAAACAGAATCTAAGAATAATAAAAATATATCGAAAATGACCTTGGGCTTAACTGGGATGATACAAAGCCTTAATAAGTCAAAACAATCGTTATATTTCAAAGAATCAACAACTGTAAACACGATTCACACACTCCTTTACAAGTCAAAACAATCATTTGAATTCAAGGAATAAGCAGCTGTAAGCATGATCCAAACATTATCATTCTGTCATGCAATGTGCGGATGACATGAACACAAAAATGTCCAATTACATTTTTCAAAAAGAAAAGAAGAAAAAAGAACAAACAACAACAAAAAGGTTAAGTCACCAGTTTCAGTTTAGCCTCCAATCTTTTTCATTTACATATTCAAGTAAGGTGGTCACCGATATTCTACACAACCACTGAGTTTCAGTTTCAGTAGCTCAAGGAGGCGTCACTGCGTTCGGACAAATCCATATACGCTACACCACATCTGCCAAGCAGATTCCTGACCAGCAGCGTAACCCAACGCACTTAGTCAGGCCTTGAGACAACCACTGAACAAAGTTTTTGTTCAGATCAGCAGATCAACGATAAAACAAAAACAACCACAGATGACCCCCACTCCTCACAACCCAGTGATGTAGGTGGTCAGACTCACCCAGGATTGGATTATCCACAAGATGAGGCCCAACACAGACTGGTCACACTTTGGGGGGATTAAAAAAACAGACATACATAGGACTTAATACATCCAGAGGGCTTTAATGGAAGAATGTTTGTCATTCCTGAGAACGTAAGTAGAATTCTTGATGTGCTTCTACAAAAAAAAAAAAAAAAAAAAAAAAAAAAGTTGTATTTTAACCCTTGAGTGCAGAAGCATGGTGAAATGAAATCAGTGTGGCATCAACCTGAAGTCCAAGAACTCCTCCTTTTCAACTTTTGAGTGGTGCAATTCATTTTACTGAATGAAAAATAATGACATCACAAGAGGAAGAACTCCAAACAAAAAGAATGGTGAATGGAACCCAGACCTGTAACCTCAGTCTGATCTCAGTGAGCCAACAGCCCTTCACTGACACGTGTACTCATCAACAGTAACCAAGGGGTTAAAGACAAAACAAAATGAAATGAATGGTGACGGGCGCAATAGCTGAATGGTTAAAGCGTTGGACTTTCAATCTGAGGGTCCCGGGTTCGAATCATGGTGAAGGCGCCTGGTGGGTAAAGTGTGGAGATTTTTCTGATCTCCCAGGTCAACATATGTGCAGACCTGCCAGTGCCTGAACCCCCTTCGTGTGTATACACAAGCAGAAGATCAAATACGCACGTTAAAGATCCTGCAATCCATGTCAGCGTTCGGTGGGTTATGGAAACAAGAACACACCCAGCATGCACACCTCCGAAAGCGGAGTATGGCTGCATACATGGCGGGGTAAAAATGGTCATACAGGTAAAAGCCCACTCGCGTGTATACGAGTGAACGTGGGAGTTGCAGCCCACGAACGCAGAAGAAGAAGAAGAAGAAGAAGAAATGAATGGCTCCATGACAAAAAGCATAGTCCTACGTTACAGATGACAGTTACAACAACTGAGCAGTTAAAGCACTGGACTTTCAATCTGAGCGTCCCGGGTTCGAATCCTGGTCACAGCACCTGGTGGGTAAAGGGTGAAGATTTTCCCTATCTCCCATGTCAACAGATGAGCAGACCTGCTAGTGCCTGAACCCCCCTTCATGTATAGGTATATATGCATGCAGAGGATCAAATATGCACATTAAAGATACCATAATCCATGTCAGCTTTCAGTGGGTTTTGTTTGTTTGTTTGTATTTCTTTTTATTACAACAGATTTCTCTGTGTGAAATTCGGGCTGCTCTCCCTAGGGAGAGTGCATCGCTACACTACAGCGCCACCCATTTTTTTTTTTTTTTTTTTCCTGCATGCAGTTTTATTTGTTTTTCCTATCGAAGTGGGTTTGTCTACAGAATTTTGCTGGGTTCTTTTACAGTGCGCAAAGTGCATGCTGCACACGGGACCTCGGTTTATCGTCTCATCCGAATGACTAGCGTCCAGACCACCACTCAAGGTCTAGTGGAGGGGGAGAAAATATCGGCAGCCGAGCCGTGATTCGAACCAGCGCGCTCTGATTCTCTCGCTTCCTAGGCAGACGGCGTTACCTCTAGGCAACGAGAACATACCTAACATGCACCCCCCCCCCCCATCCCCTGAAAACAAAGTATGATTGCCTACACAGTGGGGTTAAAAACGGTCAGTGTGTAAGCTCACCAATGTATATACAAGTGTACATCGAAGTGGCAGCCTGCGAATGAAGATGAAGGTGACAGGTGGATGGAGGACAAAACGGAACAGCAGACAAGGTAAGGACAGCAGTTGGAAGTGACTGGCACCAAGAGCTCCCCTGCCCAAGGCATACATACCTGCCTAAAAATCTTACCATCAGGAACACATGATGTAAAAAAAACAAAACAAAAAAAAAACAACAACAAAAAACAGGAACAAACCAAACTTTTCAAAAATATTCTGGAACACACCACATTTCTTACAAATGTGATGCTGTGCAGGTATGTAGCTTAAGTCCATACGTATTTGTTTGTTATTTCATCTACTTGTTTATTCATAGATTTATCTATTTACTTATACATGACCACTGTTCATTGTATTCTTTACTGAAGGCCTTGAAGTGCTGATTTTTTTTTTCTTTCCTTTAAAAAAAAAACTTTTTTTTTTGATGTGAGGCTTGCTTTCTATCTTCTTCAACAGTCAACACCATCTGCTCTTGACAGCTGGCCATCTTTGCAGTCCTGCACACTTTCTCTCAACTTCAGCTCTTCCTTAGCCACTTATGGACTTACAAGCATGCGCACACTGTATTACAACTTCCTATCTGCCAGTTAAATTTTCCCACCTGTGAAAAAGGATCACCAAATTTGATTTTTTTTTCCGCTCCTAACAAACAATCCGCTGCCATAACCTTGGAAACTGTCATCAATCTTCACGTTTTTCAGTAACATATACGGCAACTCTGGAATGGTAGGCATGGCCATGGGCAGGCCAGCAGACTGTGGGCCGGTCACCTGCACTATGCCCTTCACTCCCTCGTTCTCCTGTCCAGGGAGGACCTGGCTGATGATCTGGAGGGCGAGACAACAAGGTGCGCCAGCAGACTGTGGGCTGGTCACCTGCACTATGCCCTTTACTTCCTCGTTCTCCTGTCCAGGGAGGACCTGGCTGATGATCTGGAGGGTAAGATAGCAAGGTGTGACATCAAACTGTGGGCTGGTCACCTGCACTATGCCCTTCACTCCCTCGTTCTCCTGTCCAGGGAGGACCTGGCTGATGATCTGGAGGGTAAGATAGCAAGGTGTGACATCAAACTGTGGGCTGGTCACCTGTACTATGCCCTTCACTCCCTCGTTCTCCTGTCCAGGGAGGACCTGGCTGATGATCTGGAGGGTAAGATAGCAAGGTGTGACATCAAACTGTGGGCCGGTCACCTGTACTATGCCCTTCACTCCCTCGTTCTCCTGTCCAGGGAGGACCTGGCTGATGATCTGGAGGGAAAGACAGCAAGGTGTGACATCAAACTGTGGGCCGGTCACCTGTACTATGCCCTTCACTCCCTCGTTCTCCTGTCCAGGGAGGACCTGGCTGATGATCTGGAGGGAAAGACAGCAAGGTGTGACATCAAACTGTGGGCTGGTCACCTGTACTATGCCCTTCACTCCCTCGTTCTCCTGTCCAGGGAGGACCTGGCTGATGATCTGGAGGGTAAGATAGCAAGGTGTGACATCAAACTGTGGGCTGGTCACCTGTACTATGCCCTTCACTCCCTCGTTCTCCTGTCCAGGGAGGACCTGGCTGATGATCTGGAGGGAAAGACAGCAAGGTGTGACATCAAACTGTGGGCTGGTCACCTGTACTATGCCCTTCACTCCCTCGTTCTCCTGTCCAGGGAGGACCTGGCTGATGATCTGGAGGGAAAGACAGCAAGGTGTGACATCAAACTGTGGGCCGGTCACCTGTACTATGCCCTTCACTCCCTCGTTCTCCTGTCCAGGGAGGACCTGGCTGATGATCTGGAGGGAAAGACAGCAAGGTGTGACATCAAACTGTGGGCTGGTCACCTGTACTATGCCCTTCACTCCCTCGTTCTCCTGTCCAGGGAGGACCTGGCTGATGATCTGGAGGGTAAGATAGCAAGGTGTGACATCAAACTGTGGGCCGGTCACCTGTACTATGCCCTTCACTCCCTCGTTCTCCTGTCCAGGGAGGACCTGGCTGATGATCTGGAGGGTAAGATAGCAAGGTGCGCCAGCAGACTGTGGGCCGGTCACCTGCACTATGCCCTTCACTCCCTCGTTCTCCTGTCCTGGGAGGACCTGGCTGATGATCTGGAGGGTGACACAGCAAGGTGCGACATCTACCTTTGTGTCTGCCTTTTATCTCTCCAAAGCCAAACAACAACTTAAAATGTAGATTTTCTTATGACAGTGCTTTTTTTTTTGTGACCTTACAAAAATGGACAATGCCTCTTTCTCATGAAAAAAAACAAACAAGTATGGACAGACACCACAGCTTGTTTTTGCGGGAACCAGACAATTTTATGATTTAAACGTGTCTAAATTTCTGAAACACTGAGGTTGTGAAATATATCTAAAAAAGAAAAAAAAAAAAATGCTGATGAGAAAGATGGGTACAGAAACGAGGATGAGGAAAGCCTGGAAACAAGATGCACAAGAAGACCACGAGTTCAGACCGCCTACAATGGAAAGAGACCGAGACAAACTCCTGACCAGCACCACCACCATGTTATGCTGACGTGTGGCAGCAGTACACGTGGTTAACAGCCAAGGAAGTGGCTAACGTCGCAGACTGACGACTGGGAGGATGACGGTTCCAGTCCCATCAGAGGTGGGGGGGGGGGAAGGTTCAGCCCGTGGCCAGCTCCTACCCACAGCTGAGTGTGCAAAGGGCTCAAAATGGGAAGACTGGGACCACGCAGTCGAGGGTCATCCACTTCATGGGTGTGTCTTTGGGAGTGTTGCTCAATTTCCTGACGAACACTGCAGGTGTCTGCATCCCTCGGGTGTCTTTATCTCTCAGTATGGGTGATGACAGGACATATCATGAGAGTATGCAGTCTTGTCAAGTAGTTCCAAGCAGAAATGGACCTCAAATCCGTGTCTCCATCACCCCTATCATCATTCATCATCTTTGAAATATAGAAAACAAAATGCCCACAATTCTAGGGCACAAAAAACAAGAAAGAAAAAGGAAAGAAAAAAAAAACACCAATGGGATTTATCTATATTCCCCACCAAAATCCTATACACACATCTGGAATCTATCTATATTCACCATCAAAATCCTGCACACACATCTGATCATCACATCTTTCCCAAATAGAGGATTCAGCAAGTCCACCACTGCTACAAAAACTGTTCTCCAGTAAGTTTATCACTGGAACAAAAGCTATCAGCCAATTTCCATCCATGACAAAACATCCAGAGAAAAAGACACTTGTCATATATATAACCAACAAGACAAAACTGGTGGAAACTTGCATGGAACCAAACAATCCCAGCTTAACATTAGACAAATTCCAGATTAATATTCGAGACAATATCATTCTGTTCAAGTGAAAGAGCAGAGTGAAAAGTATATGAAGAAAAGGAAGAAAACATGGAGCACGAAAAGTTCATGGAATGATTTATGGGGGGTGAAAAAAAAAACGTGAATGAAAATACATGACACACCTCAGAGTAGAGAGTAGACCGAGAGAGACTTCAGGGAAAACCAGCATTAAAGACAATCCATGAGCCCATCACAAGAGTCCAGGTTTCACGAGCAAAACATTACAGCAATATGTCAGTCAGTCTGCCTCAGCCCTCTCCACATCACAATAAGTATTCCATGCTGGAAACAGACAGCACGGAAGAGGGAGAAAGTGCTGGGGGTGGGGGTGGGGGTGGGGGTGAGGATGTGGGGAGGAGGGAAGGGGGAGACGACAGCAAAAGAGAAAGTCAAGACTGGTTGCAGCCACACCACAAAAAGACAGCATAAGAAAGGGAGGGGGAAGAGGTGGGGGGAGGCAGGGACGGGGGTGAGAAAGAGAGTACAAGAGAGAGAGGGTGAAGGTGGGGAGGGAGGGGGGTGAGAAAGAGAGTACAAGAGAGAGAGGGGGAAGGTGGGGAGGGAGGGGTTGATGAGAAAGAGAGCACAAGAGAGAGAGGGTGAAGGTGGGGAGGGAGGGGGTGAGAAAGAGAGTACAAGAGAGAGAGGGGGAAGGTGGGGAGGGAGGGGGGTGAGAAAGAGAGTACAAGAGAGAGAGGGTGAAGGTGGGGAGGGAGGGGTTGACAAGAAAGAGAGCACAAGAGAGAGAGGGGGAAGGTGGGGAGGGAGGGGTTGACAAGAAAAAGAGCACAAGAGAGAGAGGGGGAAGAGGTGGGGAGGGGAGGGTTGATAAGAAAGAGAGCACAAGAGAGAGAAGGGGGGGGAAGAGGTGGGGAGGGAGGGGGTGATGAGAAAAAGAGCATAAGAGAGAGAGGGGGAAGAGGTGGGGAGGGGAGGGTTGATAAGAAAGAGAGCACAAGAGAGAGAAGGGGGGGGAAGAGGTGGGGAGGGAGGGGGTGATGAGAAAAAGAGCATAAGAGAGAGAGGTGGAAGAGGTGGGGAGGGAGGGGTTGATAAGAAAGAGAGTACGAGAGAGAGAGGGGGGGAAGAGGTGGGGGAGGGAGGGGTTGGTGAGAAAGAGAGTACAAGAGAGAGGGGGGGGGGAGAGGTGGGGAGGGAGGGGTTGGTGAGAAAGAGAGTACAAGAGAGAGAGGGGGGGGGAAGAGGTGGGGAGGGAGGGGGTGAGAAAAAGAGCACAAGAGAGAGAGGTGGAAGAGGTGGGGGAGGGAGGTGTTGACAAGAAAGAGAGCACAAGAGAGAGAGGTGGAAGAGGTGGGGGAGGGAGGTGTTGACAAGAAAGAGAGCACAAGAGAGAGAGGTGGAAGAGGTGGGGAGGGAGGGGGTGATGAGAAAGAGAGCGCAAGAGAGAGAGGGGGAAGAGGTGGGGAGGGAGGGGGTGATGAGAAAGAGAGCGCAAGAGAGAGAGGTGGAAGAGGTGGGGGAGGGAGGGGTTGATGAGAAAGAGAGCGCAAGAGAGAGAGGGGGAAGAGGTGGGGAGGGAGGGGGGAGGATGAAAGAAGCGACAACCGGACAAAGACAAGGCTCCACTCGAAGCCACACCCACAACTTATTCCATGCTGAGAAAAAAGACAGCACGGAGGAGGGGGAAAAAAAAGTTCATGTAACATCACTGATAGTGAAAAGACATAGCTACAGTTCGTTTCTTATGGAGACACATCACTGGCTTGGGACAAATCCTCACACACACCACACCACATCAGCCCAGCAGATGCCGGACCGACAGCATAACCCAACGTGCCAACCAGGCCTTGAGTGCATGCATATACCACTGCGTACCAGAGAGGTCAAAGACGTAAAATCGATGAACAGCAAAGTTCTGGGGGGAGGGGGATAGGAGAGAGGCTAGAGCCGGAGAAAGGCAGGGTTCCACCTGCCTTCTGTGTGTGCCAAAGGTCACTGCTCCGAAAACAGGGAGACATGACACAGCCACACCAAAACTTTTTCCACCTTGTGAAAGACAAGGAAGAGAGAGAGAAAAAAAAAAAAAGTTTGTCTAATAGCACTCTGTGAAGAGATGCAAAAATCGATGAATAACAAATTTCCATGGAGGGATGGTAGAGGTAAGAGACAGGGAGGGAGGGAGGGAAGGAGGGAGGGATGCCACAGCTCTCCCTGATTGGAGACACACAGGAAGGGGAAGGAGAGAGGGAGGGATGCTACAGGTCGATGTTCAGTGGGAGGGAGGGAGGGACGAACTGCTCTGAGACAGGGAGGGAAGAAGGGAGGCCACTGCTCTGAGACAGGGAGGGAGGAAGGGGGGGGGGAGGGAGGGATGCCACAGGTCACTGATTCCAGACACAGAGGGAGGGAGGGAGGGAGTGTGACATAGCCACACCTGAACGCACTGTGTTACGTTACACTGAGAACAAGCAAGAGGACAAAAACAGTTTGTCCAATAATAACTCCTAGTGAAAAGACATAAAATCAATCCACATAAGTTCCATGGAGGGATGGTAGAGCTCAGAGAATGGGATGGAGGGAGGGGGGGGGTGCCACAGGTCACTGATCGGAGACGGGGAGGGAGACAGGGTTGGGGAGGGAGGGGAGGGGAGGGAGGGATGCCCACAGGTCACTGCTCGGAGACGGGGAGGGAGTGGACGGAGGAGATGGTGGAGCGACGCTGCAGGGGGGGCTTGGGCTTGATGTTGTGGCGCTGCATGTAGGACAGGAACTGGTCGGGGATCTCCTCCAGAACCTCCTTGGCCAGCCGCGCCTGCACCGCCGCCGTGTCGTCACCCCCCCGGCCCAGGAAGTCACGCATCGGCACAAACTGCACACACACCAGTTGTATTGTGTTTTGTTGTTCTGTGCTGTACTGTACTGTGCTGAATTGTACTTTACTGTTTTGTGCTGTATTGTACTGTACACTATTGTCCTGTACTGTACTGTATTGTGCTGAATTGTACTTTACTGTTTTGTGCTGTATTGTACTGTACACTATTGTCCTGTACTGTACTGTACTGTGCTGAATTGTACTTTACTGTTTTGTGCTGTATTGTACTGTACACTATTGTCCTGTACTGTACTGTATTGTACTGTACTGTGCTGTGCTGTGCTGTGTTGAATTGTACTTTATTGTACTCTGCTGTATTGTACTGTACACTACTGTACTGTACACTATTGTATTGTACTGTACTGCATTGCACTGCATTGCATTGTATTGCGTTGGGTGTGTGGCCAGCCTATGGATGCACAATCAATTTCCAAATGGATGAATAAAGATCTATCAAATTATATTGTATTGTATTGTATTGCACTGCAATGCACTGGATTGTATTGTATTGTACTGTGTTGTATTGTTTTGTATTCTACTGCACTGTATTCTAATAAAACTGCATTGCATTGTATTGTATTGCATTGTAGTACTCTTCTATCACGAAAGATTTCTCTGTGTGAAATTCGGGCAGCTCTCCCAAGGAATGTGCATCACTATGGTGAAAGCACCACCATCTTTTTTTTTCTTTTTTTTCTTTCCTGCCTGCAAGTATATTTGTTTTCTTATCAAAGTGGACGTTCCTACAGAATTTGTTAGAGACAACCCTTTTGTTGCAATGGGTTCTTTTATGTGCACTAAGTTTATGCAACACATGGGGCCTCGGCTTATTGTCTCTTCCGAATGACTTCCTTCTTCTTCTTCTGCGTTCGTGGGCTGCAACTCCCACGTTCACTCGTATATACGCGAATGGGCTTTTACCTGTATGACCGTTTTTAACTCGCCATGTAGGCAGCCATACTCTGCTTTCGGGGGTGTGCATGCTGGGTATGTTCTTGTTTCCATAACCCACCGAATGTTGACATGGATTACAGGATCTTTAACATGCGTACTTGATCTTCTGCTTGTGTATACACACGAAGGGGGTTCAGGCACTGGCAGATCTGCACATATGTTGACCTGGGAGATCGTAAAAATCTCCACCCTTTACCCACCAGGCGCCGTCACCGTGATTGGAACCCGGGACCCTCAGATTGAAAGTCCAACGGTTTAACCATTCGGCTATTGCGCCCGTCATTCCGAATGACTAGCATCCACATTTCTCTGTGTGAAATTCAGGCTTCCCAGGAAGAGCACGTCACTGTAGTGAAAGCATCACCATTTTCTCTTTTTTTAAAAGACAATGAGAGCAACAGACCTGAACAATGTCGCGCTCAGCATAGCGGCCTCTTGATGACAGGCGGACTTCGTCCCCATCCAGCACTTCCATGGCTGGAAAAAGACAAACGACTCTGGCATCAGCTGATTAAATCAACAAAAGAATACCTTAAAAAGGAATACTTAGCCGTATGAAGAGCACAGGAACAGGAGTCATGATGGCTGCCGGAAAAAGAGGGCGCTAGCCAGCGGGACAAAGGGGAGGTTACCTACTTCTGGGAGGTTATCGGCCGTAGTTTCGTTTTCTCTGCATAGGCGGATAGTAGTTTGCACAGGACAGGAATGTCAGACCCCTGCCAGAGTCTGCACTAGTTGGGTCACGGTTAAGTATGTGTAATTAAAACAGTCTTTTCTATCAAGGTTAAAGGACCAATAGCTTTTTATGGCCATCAAGGCAGTAATTCATATCCACTGTGTCTAAGTGTCAGCTTAGGAAGGCGGGGCCCAATCTTCTCCTGCTATTTGTTTATCGTCCCAAGCCAGTCAGGTTCCCATTCAACCTGGGTGGAGCGAGGAATATGAAGTGTCTTTCCTAAAGGCTAAAGTTCCTTGTAAATGCCTAGAAAAGTACCATGAACTAATGATAATTCACTTGGCTATCTGGGATATGCTGCTTCAGAGAAGCAGTGCAGATTTAGGGCTTGAGAAAAAGAAAATGAGAACACCTGCATGAGATGTCAGTGTGTCGTAGAAAAACCAAGTGAGAGCATGACGTCACTGTATGACACAGCGTCTTGCTTCAGTAGCCAGCATTTTGTTCTCACCCTCAGCCCAGCCAGTGCTGTGTGGTCAACCTAAGTACGAGAATCTGCTTGCGCAATGGGTAAAAATCGGCGACTGAACCGTAATTCAAACCAGCGCACTCAGATTCTCTCGCTTCCAAGGCGGACGCATTACCTCTAGGCCATCACTCCACTAGTTTACAATACTAATAACATTAATAGCATTGTCATTTTTGTTATTACTACTACTACTATTATTATTATCATCATGACCATTATCGATATCAGTATCATCATTATCGACATTATTACTATTCTTATTATTATTAATATTATTATTATCATTACCATTATCAATATCAGTATCATCATTAATAGTATTATTATTATTATCACCATGATCAATATCATTATCAATATCACTGTCATTTTTGTTACATACATCATTAACACTATCAAAATCAATATCAACATCATGATGATAATTATCATCAGTACTGTTATCATCAATATCATTATTATCATCATCATTACTATTATTATTATCAGCAGCCTCATTATTATCATTGTTCTCCTTATTGTTATATCATTTTCATCATTACTATTATCATAATCATCATCATGTTTCTTATTCTTTGTCTTATCCTTACCATTATTACTATTATCATGATCATCATCATTATTATCATTATTATGATAACTAATCTTTCCACTGTATGCTTGGGGATCCACTTCCTGAACATCTTACCTTCAAAGTCTGCATCGCCCACCCCAACAATGATGATGGACAGTGGCAAAGTGGATGCCTGAAAACCGGTCATTCCATCGTTACAACAAATGTCATGGTAGAAAGAAACACGCACAACTTCTGATTTCAATGTTTTCAGTTCACGAAACAAGGCAAAATACAACGCTCTGTACAAAGCAAAGCCTTGAACGAAAGACCTTGAGCAAAATACCATGTCTGAGTTTGCGTCATACTCTTTCATGTAATGCATACACTCCACAAAACACATTGGCAAAAGATACACAGAGTAACAAAACAAAACAAACACAACAACATAGTAAAAAAAAAAAAAAAAAAACTTTTTAAGAATGTCCCAATAATGAGAATTATCAGTGTGTCATATTTAACATGGTCATGGCTTTTGACAAAAACAACAACACTCATTCTTCAAGCCATCAGACTGATGTCTGCAAAACGTCATTCAAACCGGTATACCAGAAAAAATAAAGAACTTTGCAAATAAACTAACACTAATAATAATAATAACTGTACTACTACCACTACTGATGACAATAATAAGTTATAACAACAATGATAATCATTATTATAATAATCATCAGCATCATCATTTATTTATCACCTCTTCAAGTAAAAAAAAAAAAAATGCTCAACTGCCCTGTACAACTTGTAAATATTTATGTTTAAACATGCATTTAACTACTAAAACGAGAGCTAGCATGCATAACCCTGCACTTGAAACTAAACACTCAAACACTTATCTATGTTCGTCACACAAAACACAACAACAGTCATTATACACTATCACTCCAGAAGGCCCATATTCATCACACACTACACAACACTCAAACTCTATCACTCTAGGCTGCCTCTCTCTCACTGTCCCCTCTGCAGACTCACGTTGACGATGGCTTCACAGGTCTGGGGCATGTCAGTGATGATGCCGTCGGTGATGATCAGAAGGATGAAGTAATCGTTTCCACCCGTGGCAGCTCTCGCAAATCTAACACACACACACACACACACACACACACACACACACACACACACACACACACACACACACAATCATATCAATATATACAACTCATGACCTGAGGCAGTGTCTTGGCACAGTACATCTAGCGTGGTGGATCTTGCCCACAAGAAATGAGGAAACTCAAAACAACTATAGTGTTGTGTTGTGCTGTGTTGTGTTGCGTTGCACTGGGCTGAGCTGCACTGCACTGCGCTACCCGCCCCCCCACCCCACCAATGTTCAGACCCATTTTCTCACAGATCTTCAGACCCTCACTTTCTAAGCAAGACACCTTACCACCGGGTCACTATTCCAGCCTGACACAGACGCATCTGTTGTGGTGTTGTTTGGACAAATAAGAAGGTAAACACATCTCGTGCGTAACAAAGAATACATTTGATAACTTAAAAAATAGACAAACAGAAACTAGACTGTCATCTGCTGTGGCTCTGACTGTTGTTGCTCCTCCACAGCCCTCCATATTCCCCCAGTTAAATTTCCCCACTCAAGCAAGGCATACGATGGCTCAGTGATTTCAAATGTTTGCCAGAAAGGGTGACTCAGTCCTGAAGTGGCGACCACCCTGGAGGCGCGGGTTCGAAACAAAACAAACAAGAGAGGCAAGGCCTTCAAGACTCACTTGTGATAAATTAAGTCCCCTAGCATTAATTACAGAGTAATTTCCCTTTTTTTTACTATCAGCACCAAAACGTTTGCAAAATAAATAAAAATTCCATGCTTAGCAAAAGAAGTTCCTGTGTGAACAAAAAATGATAATAATGACTCCTCTTGTTGTTGTGTCAGAATAAGAGGTCAAAGTGCCAAGTTTAGAGAATACAAAAAATATAAATATAACAGTAAATGCAGTTTGGATATAATTAGGCTTCTTTTTTTTTTTTTTTTTTTTGTGCCCACCCCAGAGGTGCAATATTGTTTTAAACAAGAACTGAATTTTTCCTATTTTTATGCCAAATTTGGTGTCAACTGACAAAGTATTTGCAGAGAAAATGTCAATGTTAAAGTTTACCACGGACACACAGACACACACACAGACAACCGAACACCGGGTTAAAACATAGACTCACTTTGTTTACACAAGTGAGTCAAAAACCAAAAAAGGCAGCAATACAAGGGCATCCAGAAAGTCATGACCTGGGTGTGGCCCGGCCCCGCCCCCTTAGAGTGTAAGGAGTTAAGGGCTGAAACACTTGACTGAGAGGGGGGCTTCTTCTCTGAAGACCTTGTACTGTCCAGCTCTCCCTAGAGTTTCTTATCACCCCGAGCTTCAAGGAAGATAATCCTAACTTTCAACACAACAAGGTGCTCACCTGGCCACATGGTTGATGCAGGGGGCGAAGTTGGTGGGGCCGTACAGCTGCACTGAGTGCAGGGTCTTGTGGTAGGCCTGCAACACGCCTTCGATGCCCTGACAGTATGGGTTCTGCGGGTTTCCGTTCTGGTGAGGCAGAGGGAAAAATATGAATGCTGTGTGTGTGTTGTGTTGTGTTTTGTGTGTTGCGTTGTTTTGTGTTGTGTGTGTGTGTGTGTGTGTGTTGTGTTGTGTTGTGTTGTGTTGTGTATGTGTGTGACACACCTTCGATGCACTGGCATTATGGGTTCTGGGGGTTTCTGTTCTGGAAAGGCAGAGGAAAAACAATAACTGTTGTGTGTTGTCACATCAGTGAGTGTGTGTGTGGGTGTGTGTGTGTGTTGTGTGTGTGTGGTGTGGTGCGGTGTGGTGTGGTGTGGTGTGGTGTGTGTGTGTGTGTGTGTGTGTGTGTGTGTGTGTATTCTTTTTTAACTGGGGCCTCCATTCTCCTTTTTTTTTTTTCTTTTTTTTTTTCTTTTTTTTTTTTTGGCCTTCCAGTCTTTGCAACAGGTTATTTTTCTTCCAGTACCGTATCAATCTTTTGTGAGTACACACACATTTACTCATGCCTTTCCCTCATTACCTATTGTCTGGCAAAGCCATTGCCCTCGTCTGTCTTGCTGTGTGTGTTGTAAGAAACTTTGACTACTGTGTACATCAGTCTGGGCTTAGTACTGCTCTCAGGTGCTGCTGCTTGTTTCCTTACATGTGTGGCAAGTGACTGTTTCTGTCTGGGTTTGTTAACTGCTCCGGTGTGGGCTGTGGTGTTAAGCTTTTATATCTTTCATCTGTACATGATTTTGACAAATTAACAAAGGGCAAATTCATGGGAATGGGAAGTGGCCAAGTGACCAGAACAAGTCACCGCCAAAGTATGCGAGTCCCAATGAAAAAGGGCAGCCGGGTCTGAGGTGAAAATGACGCAGAACACAGAACTAAACATCAAGAACTGACGCAAACGACATAAATGAGATAAATTCTGAGACAAAAAAAAAAAAAAAAAATCCCCAGAAAATTGAAGCAATAAGTATGCAAACAAATAACACTTTGAATGCATAAAAGATTGGCAAAGACTGAGCAACAAGATAATGGATTTAACTCAAGAAATGGCTGCCACTATCAATGAGCAATCAGCTTTGGCTGGAAATGGCGTTTAACTGGTGAGCAGACAGCATGATAACAGCAGGTTTTCTTATTACAGAGTTAGACACAAATTTTTGGCCAAACAGAGGAAACCAATGGGCCAAGTACGCATCAATCTGACACGGTACAGTACATGACACCAAAACAAGAAATACACCAGGCACCCACCAGAGCAAATTCATGGGAAACAACTCCATCAGGGGGCAGTCTGGCACCAAACCCCAGGGCAGGAAACAACTTGTCCCTGAAAAAAAAATCACACACACACACACACATGCATGCACACACGCAAACACACAGACTAAATAAATAAGGAACTCAAGTCCACTTGACTGAAAGATGGACTGAATTACATTGGCCAAGACACTAGAACCTGAACTGGAATGTTTCACTGTTACTGCATGCGTGCGTACGCATGTGCATGCATGTGTGTTGTTATGTGGTGTGCATAAAGCTTGTTCCTGGAGCCTACACTAGTGGGTCACGGCAAACTACGTGCAGTTAAACACAATCTTACGTGTCATAGTCCTGAATGATGTGTCCCACAGACTGGATGGCGGTGGCGTAGGGGTTGGGGCGGTAAGGGTTCATGTAGTGCAGGGAGCTGGGGGACTTGGGATCTCCATTGGATGCCGTGAAGTCCACAGAGAACGTACAGTGCATTCTGGTCCTGCAGAATAGAACAATTCATACAACTAATGACATTAATAATAATGATGATAATAACAATAATAATAATGATGATGATGATAATGATGATGATGATAGGAAGAAGAGGAGGAGGAGGAAGAAGATGACGATGAAGAAGAAGAATAAAAAAAAAGGAGGAGGAGGAGGAGAAGGACAAGAAGAAGCAAAAAAATGAAGGCACACACACACACACACACACAAAAACAAAAAAAGACATACCCTCCTCTGATGTAGTCCAGGAAGGTGTAGACTTTCTCTATCCGGCATGACAACAGTTCCACCTGAAATACAAACCAAGCATTGGAATGAACGCTTTCTTGACAAGCAGCAGAGTCTACAAGCACACACAGGTGAGCCTGCTTGACACAAGTTCCTGGGGACAAGGCAAACCACTTTTAAACCCAGTCTGACAGGCGCAGTAGCCGAGTGCTTAAAGCACCAGACTTTCCATCTGAGGGTCCCAGGTTCAAATCTCGGTAACGGCACCTGGTGGGTGAAGGGTGGAGATTTTTCCGATCTCCGAGGTCAACATACGTGCAGACCTGCTAGTGCCTGAACACCCTTTGTGAGCATATGCAAGCAGAAGATCAAATTCGCACATTAAAGATCCTGTAATCCATGTCAGCGTTCGGTGGGTTATGGAAAAAAGAACATACCCAGCATGCACACCCCCGGAAATGGAGTATGGCTGCCTACATGGCGGGGCGGGGTAAAGACGGTCATACACGTAAAAGCCCACTCATGTACATACACGTGAATGTGGGAGTTGCGGCCCATGAGCAACGAAGAAGAAGAAATTCAGTCTGAAGACCCACCTGTTCCCCTCCTGAATAATTCTCAACAGCTTAACCCTTTCCAGTATGAACTAAAAGGACTCTCAGTGACTGAGTGGGTTTGAGAGTTTCAGAATTTGTAGGATGTATTCTTGTTTGTGTACTATTCATGACTGTATACTTTGATTTGTGTGTGTGCGTGCGCGCATGCTTCTGTGTGTTGTGTGTGTGTGTGGGAGGTGTGTGTGAATAATTCAATTTTTCCTTTCTGATTTTTGTTTTTGTAAACTCCTAGGGCTTACTTTAAGATCAGGCGTAACGAATGCTCATATTAACAATAATTACATGTCATACATGGTTCAGGCTACTCACCACTCCAGAGTTCTGGTACTTGCTGCCTTTCTTCGCCTTTTTCTTGGCACTGATGCACTGCAACAGACACAGACATGTCTCTGTTCTTGATCTCACCCACACTAAGTTATTCTGAAGATATGAAACTACCATAAAACTAATCTGCATAACACACATACACACACTTGTGTACATATGCACATACACATTTCTTTGATCTGCATATGGAAGATGAATTGAACACACTTACACACATTTGTATATATATATATATATATATATATATATATATATATATATATACATACACATACACATTTCTTTGATCTGCAGATGAAAGGTGATTGTTTTAAGACCAAACATGTCAGGTTATGACCTACTCACAAACCAAACACGCTGGTCAGGCCTTGATAGCCTACCCTAGGTTTATCTATCTCTCTCTCTCTCTATATATATATATATACATATGTATAAAAATAATGAAACAAAATAAACAAATAAGTATATACATTTCAATATAAAAAAATATGAAAGATACATCTGAAGACAAATGATTGAAATAAAATAAGAATAAAAATGGGCCATGTTCAGTGAACCTGTGCACACACCCCACACACACACATGCATACTCACACAAGGATGAAAATGCTCACACACACACACACACACACAGAGGAACTTGTCTTTACTTCGTATCTGTTGTGTTCTCCTGGACCTCGGGACAACTCACGAAGCGTGGTCTTAAACTCTCCAATGAAGTCATGCCTGTAAAACAACACATTGACACACCGTTACAACTCACACAGCAGCAAGTGTGACAAATATATGCCCAAATCAAAAAACAATGTCTTTAAAATGAGAAATATATATGTATATATGCACACACAAAAAGAGAATGAGAAATATATTTACATATCTCCACAAACACAAATACCCACACACTTTCATGATAACCTAACTTGAAGAGCAAACCTAAAAAGAAAAGAGTCCTCGGTCTGAGCACCAAAACTTCATCAGCAAATATATGTATCACTATCTTTTAGCAGGTGACAGTTTGCAAAATGATAAAACCTTACTCAATATATATGCACACGCACAAACACACACACCCACACACATTCAATATGTATGATTCATGGTAGCCTAACGTGAAGTGCAAACCTAAAAATGAAAAGTCCTTGATCTGAAGAGCAAAACTTCACCAGCAAATATTTGTTTCACTATCTTTTTCTTCAATTTTTTTGCAAAATCTACCATAAAACCTTGCTGAATCAACTCTTGTCTAAAAATTTTAAAATTAAAAAACAAATTTCAGCATATTCTCGTTCTCTAAAATGTCCCTGAATATGTTGAATTGTAGTATCAATACGAAGCTGGTGGAAAGCACTGAGTTGTAATAGCTTGATGTTTTGTGCCTTTATCTTACTTAACTCTCTCCGGACGAAGGAATGCGTGAGCATTCCTACATAAAATGTATTCGGTTTCAGACAACGGAATGGAATAGCATTTTCAAGAAATAAAAATCCATCACGTGCTGTACACATGATTTTGTGATTAACCAAGCAGAGTGCGCTATTCTGGGTCACTCCACAATCGAATGGTATGATTGGCCAGCCTGCCATGTGTGGCCCGTCTCGCACACACACTGACAAAGTCACTGACTGGTCGTCTGCTAGGATGCCAGCCTGTTAGCAAAGCGGGCTCTCCTAAAAATGTTGTGGAGTGAACAAGGCAGCGACGGCAACGTTTTAGTGTTGCCGAAGTACTCGAAATGCTGCAAACTGAAGGGTCGGACATTGAAGAGGTGGATGATGACGAAGAAGAAAGTGAATTTGCAGAAGGCGAGCATGGGTATGGTGATTTGGGGTGAAGAATTGGCAGTATTTTCTACCTATGGCAAAACTGTTAAAATAAGATGAGAAATTTGATTTTTTTTTTTTTTTTATGTAACAGCTGAACACGTAATAAACCAGTTCTGAAAGTTTCATTTTCTTACTCTGTATTTTGTATTTTTTGTAATTTTTTTTCAAACCCTTACAAATGGGCTGTCTGTGGGGAAAAGCAAGGGAGAAAACTTGTCGTGCCGAGTGAGTAAAAGAGGAATCTGTTATTATCTGTTATTTCCCGCAGCTGCATGCAAGTCCACTAAGCACATTTTTCTTTCTGTTTCTCTCTTTACATTGTTTGTGCTCTGCATGCAACTTTCATCACTGATTAAAAAAAAAAAAATTCAAAAGAAGAAGAAAAAACAAAGAGAGAAAACAACCATGAAAAGAACACTTAAATGTTAATATGTGTGCATTTATAGTGATGGTTTTTCCTCGTTCTAGTGTATACTAAATAATATAAAATGTATCTCACACGCTCCCACTCTCAATCAAACCATTCACTGTTTATATGGATGTTGAAGTTCGTGTCTATGTCTGTGTGAGCATATGCGCATGTGTGCTGGGGGCTGGGTTTGGTGGCAGGGGGAGGAAGGGGGTGGTGGTGGGGGAGTGGGGGTTACCATTCTTCTCTTGTTGTTTTTGTTTCTTTTGTTGTTCACCATTTTTCTCTCTCTGTGGACAACTAAGGATTTCCACAGGTACAGGCCTAGAGGTAACGCGTCCGCCTAGGAAGCGAGAGAATCTGAGCCAGCTGGTTTGAATCACGGCTCAGCCGCCAATATTTTCTCCCCCTCCACTAGACCTTGAGTGGTGGTCTGGATGCTAGTCATTCGGATGAGACGGTAAACCGAGGTCCTGTGTGCAGCATGCACTTAGTGCACATGAAATAACCCACGGCAACAAAAAGATTGTTCCTGGCAAAATTCCGAAGAAAAATCCACTCCGATAAGAAAAACAAATAAAACTACACGCAGGAAAAAAATACAAAAAAAAAAGGGTGATGCTGCAGTATAGCAACGTGCTCTCATTGGGGAGAGCAGCCCGAATTTCACACAGAGAAATCTGCTGTGATAAAAAGAAATACACATACAAATAAGAAAGCCTTAGAGCAGCAGCATGCATGACTCACCCTCCATCCGCATCCCAGTCGTGGCAGTCCACTTTGATGCACCTGCAGACAAAACAGTTTTCACTTGCGATATGTTAAGTCTCAAATCCCTGAACTTAAATCATCTTCACTGTTGACGATCTTCAGCAGTCCATTGCTAATGTATGACTTTTCCAACTCCTTATCAAATAGTCCAGTTGGTTCACTGTTATAGTTGTTAGTTTTTCATTAGAAATATGTTATACTGTTATTTTGTTTGTTTGTTTTTTTTGTTTTTTTGTTGTTGTTTTTTAACACAACTTAAATCATTTTCTATATATAACACACACACACTCTTTCACTTACTCGCATGCGTACACAGTAATTCCCACCCCACCCCCCTCGATTTTTTTCCTACCCTCGTCTAATATCACTTACAGTGAAAAGACGTTAAACTAAAGAATGAACAGTTTTCACTGTACACTGATTTCTTGTCAAACCTTGTCCACAACTATCAGCAGACACCACTCTCACATGCCTCAGGGGAGAGAGAGAGAGAGAGAGACAGAGATAAAGGCAGACATTCAAGATTCAAGTGCATAAAACCCTATGACAGTAAGTCCCACTCAGGCTGATTTAAAACCACAAAGTCAGAGCTCAAAAAGTTTGTACACATCATCAACAGCTTAAAAATTGTGTTGTGTTGTATTGTGTTGTGTTGTGTTGTGTTGTGTTGCATTGTATTGCATTGCAGTATTGAACTGTTTTCTCAATCCCAGCCTCATGATTCCTGCCTTCGTAGGATGGCATACGAGGCATGGTACCCGCGCTTAGGCACCCAGCGAAAATCCGATCCCCAACAGAGAAAGGAAAGACAGGATCAACTTACAGGTAGAGAAAAACGAACGAATCAAGGGGGCCGAGTCAAATCAAGTACACAGAATGTAAGAATACAATAAACACAAGCCGCATGCAGCAAAATAAGGCCAAATGAGTACGCTTAATAGCCGAAAAAGGCGTCAGCCTTGGCCAAAGGAATGATTCAGCGCTTATAGCTTTTAGAGGTGTTTGGCTAAGAGCGGTCCGGGCAAGACGGCTCGTCTTTTCACCGTTAGCCGCGCGAAATTTGGCCAAGCAGAGCAAACCAATAGGCCTAGTTTGCATCAGTTTGACATGGTACAGTATATGACACCAAATTGTTTTGTATTGCATTGTACTGTAGTACTGACTGTATTGTATTGCACTACACTGTATTATTTTGCATTGTATCAAAAGTGCTCGGTGCGGCACAGCACAACACTGAAGCACTCACCTGTCGTAGTCCCCATTACACAGCGTTCTGACAGAAATGGCAAAAGGTTTCCATGTGGGGTTCAACGTCCTCTTTATCACCTCCGTTCTGTGCACCACTGTGAAGCTGAACAGATAAATAAATAAATGAATAAATATATAAAATAACAAGAGAGGCAAGGCCTTCAAGACTCACTTGTGATACACTTAAAAAATTTTTTTTAAATCCAAGCTTTTTATGTATTGAGTATAATTTCAAAATGTAATGTTTAAGATGCGAAAGATCAGTTTAAAGCAAATTAAGTCCCCTAGCATTAATTACAGAGTAATTTCCCTTTTTCACTATCTGCACCAAAACGTTTGCAAAATAAATAAAAATTCCATGCTTAGCAAAAGAAGTTCCTGTTTGAACAAAAAATGATAATAATGACTCCTCTTGTTGTTGTGTCAAAATAAGAGGTCAAAGTGCCAAGTTTAGAGAATACAAAAAATATAAATATAACAGTAATGCAGTTTGCATATAATTAGGCTTCTTTTTATATTTTTTTGTGCCCATCTCAGAGGTGCAATATTGTTTTAAACAAGATGACTGGAAAGAACTGAATTTTTCCTATTTTTATGCCTAATTTGGTGTCAACTGACAAAGTATTTGCAGAGAAAATGTCAATGTTAAAGTTTACCACGGACACACAGACACACACATACACAGACAACCGAACACCGGATTAAAACATAGACTCACTTTGTTTACACAAGTGAGTCAATAATAATGACCAGTTTAGCAGATCTTTTCCTTGATATCATGTTTGATCTGGAACAAACTCCAACATTCATCTGACTCTGTCTTTGTTCTTCACTAAAACCTCATCTTTTCAAAACTGATGTGTAAGAACTCTTGGTTTCATTCTTCAACACTGCCACATGCCTGACATCTCACCTTATATGTATAAGGTATGAGAGGGTTGGGGAGACACAGAGAGAGAGAGAGAGAGAGAGAGAGAGAATGGTCATGAGTGGTTCATGAATTTTGTAACTTTTTCTTTCAAGTTAAACCACCCTCAACTTTTAGAGAGAAAGAACGCTATTCAAATATACATTAATTGTACAAATCATTATTATCATTCTAATTATCATATCATTATCATAATATCACCATTGTACTCATCATCATCGTTATCCTTATCATCATACCATCAGCATTATTCATTTATTATTACTATTATTATCATCATCATTATCAAATAAACTGGCCCCTACTTTTTCCCCAGCTCCTGTCCAAAACATTCCCAACTCACCGCACTTAAAATCACAATGAGAGGTCAAAGGAAAGGGGGAAAAGAGGATTTCCATGTCAACCAAAAAGAAGCAGTCTGTATGTGCGTGCATGTGAGCATCTGCGTGTGAGTGAATGAAATAAAGACGACATAAGAAGAAGAAGAAGAAGAAGATTAGACACTGAAGGAGGAGGAAGAGGAGGAAAGAGATGACCAAACATACGCATGGACTGGACATTACAGGTTAAGACACCGAAGGCCGAGTTCTGTGCCTTCAGACAACACAACACAACAAACTCAGAACAAGAGAACAGTGCGGTCATGTTGACACCTACCTGCCATCCTCATTGGACCTGGAGAACGTGAGGAATGGATCCGATTTCCCAAAGAAATCCTTCTTGTCCAACTTGTGGGCACAGAACTGCATTGTTGCTTGTTCCTGTGTGTGTGTGTGTGTGTGTGTGTGTGTGTGTGTGTGAAATGACAGATATAAGAAAAATGCCACTAAATAAAAAAATAAAAAAGGCACTAAGATATTAAAAAAAAAAATGTTACCCACCAAAAAAAAAAAAAGTCACATTGTGTCACAAATATGCAGAAAGAAAATAAAAAGAGCCACTACCCCCCACCCCACACACAGTCATTCCCACATCCCTTCCCACATACACATCACTCAGTCATTCCCACATTCCTTCCCACATACACATCACTCAGTCATTCCCACATCCCTTCCCACATACACATCACTCAGTCATTCCCACATCCCTTCCCACATACACATCACTCAGTCATTCCCACATCCCTTCCCACATACACATCACTCAGTCATTCCCACACCCCTTCCCACACACACATCACACACAGTCATCCCCACACCCCTTCCCACACACACATCACACACAGTCATCCCCACACCCCTTCCCACACACACATCACACACAGTCATCCCCACACCCCTTCCCACATACACATCACACACAGTCATCCCCACACCCCTTCCCACACACACATCACACACAGTCATTCCCACACCCCTTCCCACACAGCCATCCCCACACCCCTTCCCACACACACATCACACAGAGTCATCCCCACACCCCTTCCCACATACACATCACACACATGCTCACTCCAATGCAGAGCTCCACACTAATGCATCCAACACGACACGACTGGATATAATCTGAATAGTTACCAGTTCAGACCAACAATCTAAAATAGCACAATGAAATACGGAAACTGGACTTTAAAAGTTTATCACATTTCACTTTTCTTGGAGAGCAATGGGGTATTTCTAACATATATATTGTATTTAACAGAAAGTATGGCATGAATGCAAATTTTACTGGTTACAGTGGTTGCTTACGGTCATTAAAGGGAAGAAATGAACTACCAAGTTTATTCAGAATATTCTAAAACGGTCGCATATAAAGCACTGTAAGCATGAAGAACTATAAACGCTTCATGCAAAAGCCATAACATACTAAAAGAAATAAAGACACAGACTTACCTTACAGCTACTGAGTTCCTCAGCGCTAACTGAAAGGTTAACAAGAAGACATTAGTACATACAGTATCATACCAAACATCAATCGCAACAAAGCAACAAAGCAAATACATCAAACGCCTTACAGGGATGAACAAAGAGGGTTGAGAGAGACATGGATAACCGAAAAAAAAAAAAAAAAAGGGTTCAGGAAGTAATTAGTGGAACCATGAAACAGATTAGAGGGTCAGACAGACCGGCAATCTTAGAATGAGAAATAAAGAAATCAGATCTTAAATCAACTCAAGGACTGAGATTTTAAGCAGGGCCTAGTCTTCCAATCTGCCCCTGCTGCCGTGCATCTCTTTAATGCAGAAATAAAAGTACTGTTGCATGAAGGTGCAGACATCAACTGTTCTGTAGATTCAGACTGGTTTGTGCGTACACGGATGCTGTGTGCATGGGTGTGTGTGTGTGTGTGTGTGTGTGTGTGTGTGTGTGTGTGTGTGTGTGTGTGTGTGTGTGTGTGTCTGTGTGTGTCTCTGTGTCTGTGTCTGAGCGTGTCTGTGTGTTTCGTGTGTGCGCAGAAGAATGCAGATGCATGATTTTATGTGTGAAAGCATTATTTTTTTACATACTATATATGTGTGTCTGCATGTGCAGACACAAACACTCACATTATGCAAAAAATATATAAGTGTGTATACCGTATGTGTATGCTTATTTGTAAAGTATGATATGGCAAGCAATTTCAGCGAAAAACCCAAAAAATGTATTCATACGCTAATTTATTCCTGAGCTAACAATTTCAGAACATTATTACCAAATACAGAGAATTAAAAAGAAGAAAGAAAGAAAGAGAAGGCAAGAGCGGATGAAACGTGAGAGAGAGACAGACAGACAGACAGAGACCACAAGCTGTATATCGTCACATAAAACGAAACAAGAGAGGCAAGGCCTTCAAGACTCACTTGTGACTGAGAGTAAAACACACAAGCTTTTTATGTATTGAGTATAATTTCAAAATGTAATGTTTAAGATGAGAAAGATCAGTTTAAAACAAATTAAGTCCCCTAGCATTAATTACAGAGTAATTTCCATTTTTTACTATCTGCACCAAAACGTTTGCTAAATAAATAAAACTTCCATGCTTAGCAAAAGAAGTTCCTGTTTGAACAAAAAATGATAATAATGACTGCTCTTGTTGTTGGGTCAGAATATCAGATCAAAGTGCCAAGTTTAGAGATTACAAAAAATATAAATATAACAGTAAATGCAGTTTGCATATAATTAGGCTTCATTATTTATTTTTTTTGTGCCCATCCCAGAGGTGCAGTATTGTTTTAAACAAGATGACTGGAAAGAACTGAATTTTTCCTATTTTTATGCCTAATTTGGTGTCAACTGACAAAGTATTTGCAGAGAAAATGTCAATGTTAAAGTTTACCACGGACACACACACACACACACACACAGACAACCGAACACCGGGTTAAAACACAGACTCATTTTGTTTACACAAGTGAGTCAACAAGGAGGAAAAAAATTACATAACATTATACTTACTGATGATTGAACCACTGTCTTTCTTTGGTCCCCTGTGGAGGAATACAAAGCAGTCACTTATGTAAGAGACAGGTTTCAGGTTTGCTCTCTTTCTTCCTCTCTGTCTAACACACACACACACACACATACACACACACATTCTCTCTCTTTCTGTCTTTCAGTCTCTCTCTCTCTCTAACAAATATGCATCTCTCTCTCTCTCTCTCTCTCTAACACACACACACACATACACACACATTCTCTTTCTGTCTTTCAGTCTCTCTCTCTCTCTAACAAATATGCATCTCTCTCTCTCTCTCTTTCATTCACTCTTTGTGAACGCACATCATCAAGATGACCTTTAGAAATGACAAAGAGAGAAAAAAAAAGCCTGTGATTAGACAGTGATTCAACTATCTTCCACAAGATGACACAAAGAATGAAAACAACAGGAATGGCAATAACAGCACTACTGTACACGTGATATTACCACAAACACGTACAGTAACACCATGAAAGTAATACTGCTTTACTTCTAGCACTTAAAACTAACACCATGAAAGCAATAACACTTTACCACTAACATGGTCTAACAAACAGAAACAAACTACAGCTGAAAAAGGCTCAGGTGCAGAGATGCCAACCCCTGTCGAGCGTTTGAAGGAACAGTCAGGAAATTTGGTAGGAACATTCTGAATTTGGCAGGAACACTGGGACTCCCAACCAAATCAGCCTGTTGCTTCCTTACACTCCATAGCTTAATCCACCGGGCACAGACACTGTTTGACCGAGACTAACTTGATTAAACCACGTTCTCTCTTGTTCAAGCAAACGTTTAACCTGACTGGTCCACTCAATGCTGTTTCAAATTAAACATGCACACGATTAGCTGAGCATCATCACTTGAGACCAAGATTAGTAGTGACTGCCCTGGCCTCGTGATCGATAGGTCTAGATCGTCTTGGTAATGTTACACCAGGAAAGCATGTGACCATGCTATGTAGTCAAAAATGAATTTGACACTGACGTAATGTTGGAACAAACTGCGATCGAACCGTAAAAAAATACAGCGAAATCGTAACAATTGGCATCTCTGTGTGACAATCTGAACATCCGTACAACAGAATTTTCCATTTGGCTGCAAATGTTAAACAAAGTCAAGCAAAGTTAAACAAATAAGCTAAAGCAACCCAAATTACGTGCATACAAAGAGCTGTAACCAATATAAATCCCAGCTTACGTAAGTCGTTTGACCAGCTTGTTCGATGCCACAATCTCTCCAAGAGTGCATTCAGTTCTTCCCAGGAAGTCCTGGAAAGATACACGCACGCTGTTAGTGTTACATAGCCCACTGTGTCTCACTACAGCAAATGTAACATTTCATTCTTTTTTCTCAGAGAATTTACTTCCTAAAAGTCCCACACAATATGGTTTTCTGGTGCAGTTTTTTTTCCTTCTTTTTTTACACTATTGTCTGGCACTGAACAGATTAAAGTCTCAACAAGTACAAACATCAAAGAATCAGAAGTAATTACACAAGCAATCAGTACATGTCAGAAAAACAACAACCACCCAAGAACAAATAATCACTTTTATATTTCATGCACTGTGCAATATACCACTCTAGAAGAATCAGTACATGGGACAGATACCACTCCTTAACTCTCTCCATACGAATGGCGAAAGAGACGACATTAACAGCGTTTCACCCCAATTACCATCATCAAAATATTGCAAGAGGAAGGCTCTTATACTGAAGAGGTGAATGTTGACAAAGAATACCACAATTCTGACGACGGAACCTAAAGGTTGGGTCATTCAGACACACACTGGACATCCGAGGGGTCTGTGTAGAGGAGAAGAGAGGACTGGCCGTACTGAGTGAGTTAAAATCAGTCATAATTATACCGTTTAAAATTTAGCTTGCAAATCTCCTACAAAAATAAAACTGAAAAAGACATTAATAAAGAAAAAACTTACATGTTTGCTCAGGTCAGGGCTTTCAGAATCAACATCGTATCTGGAACAAAAAAAGTAAAACTAAAAAGGCACATTTATTTCTGGGTTAAAAAAAATTCTGTATTACAAAATAAAGAACACACCTTCAATCATATTTTCCAATAAACACATGTATATAAAATATATAAAAAAATCAGATGAAAATATTTCAGGACTCTGACACACAGAAATAAGAAAAAAATAAATTAAAAAAAAAGGAAAGAAAACCATTTGCAGATTTTGTTGTTGTAATTCACTGCATTAATCAATTCCACCTCACAACCTCTAAAGCAGTTCAAATTACGGTCTGAAAATGAACAGTTGAAATGAAAAGATTTCATACATGTATGCCTGCAAACACATGCACACCAGATACACACACACATACATGCACACGCACCATTATCAGTGATTGCCTGCCTGGCAATATCTAAATTGTGATAAAGCTGAGCACACAACTTAGGCTTTTCACACTTTTACTTCGCTTGCATCACTCTGCGTCCTCAACCATTATATGTGTAACTTTCAATTAGGGTCTGGTCTACATTTACTGTCCCTCTTTTTTCTCAAAATATTTCTCCATTTTATTTTCTTTCAAAATGTAATATCATCTTTCAGGCATCCTTTGCAAAGCACTGGTCTTTCTATGCACTGAATGCAAACCCCACCCAATTGTATATATATGAAGTCTCTCAGTCTAAGTCCAGGGTTTCAGAACATGTCTCTGATGCTCTGACACAGAGTAACCATACATGTTATACTTACCCACTTGCATTAACAATATTTGCTATGCTTACCCACTTGCAGTAACTATACTTGCGATACTTCAGCACTTGAGTAACTATACTTGCCACTTACCCCCTTGAATAGCTACACCTGTTATACTTACCCACTCACAGTAACTACACTTGCAACACTAATTTACCAACTTGCAGTAATGATACTTGCTACACTTACCCACTTGCAGTAACTATACTTGCTACACTTATTTACCCACTTGCAGTAACTATACTTGCCACACTTACCCACTTGCAGTAACTATACTTGCTACACTTTCCCACTTGCAGTAACCATACTTGCTACACTTTCCCACTTGCAGTAACCATACTTACTACACTTTCCCACTTGCAGTAACCATACTAGCTACACTTTCCCACTTGCAGTAACCATACTAGCTACACTTTCCCACTTGCAGTAACCATACTTGCTACACTTTCTCACTTGCAGTAACCATACTTGCTACACTTACCCACTTGCAGTAACTATACTTGCTACACTTTCCCACTTGCAGTAACTATACTTACTACACTTACCCACTTGCAGTAACCATACTTGCTACACTTACCCACTTGCAGTAACTATACTTGCTACAATTACGTAATTGCAGTGCTCATAAAGTCACCTGTCAAACTTACATTTCAAACTTCAGCTTCTGTGACTGTTCAAAGTAGTAGTGCAGCACAAATTTCTTGACAAAATCTGGATTCAAGTTATTCCAGATGATTTCTGTGCGTCCGAACTGGAAAGAAAAAAATATCAACATATTCATAAATTACATTTTTTTTTACATCAAAGAGCAAGATTACAGATGTGTAATACATTAAACATCATATCTTTTTACATAAAAAAGAACGGGATTATACACAGGCACTTACAAACAACTATCACATCCTTCTGGCTGTCTTAAGCATATTCACATGACCTTTAGGATGAAATGATAAACACAGAGAATGTGCAGTGTCCACTCTAAGGACATGTAAAAGAACTCACATGACTGTGTAAACAGTCAATACACCACTCTTCGCACACCGTTCCAATGATCAAATCAAATGATACCTTCACAATTACACAGGTCTGACATTTCTTGGTCAATGTAAAATCCCCAGATGGCTATTTCCTGCCTTACATCTTCAACAATCTATTCAAAATGGAACAAAAATTAATACTTCTATGAACCAGCTCTTCACAGGAGGGGCAGGGGTGGGGGATCAGGGGAGAGGGGAGAATCAGAAAGAAGAGATGGTTGCAATAGCCGAGTGGTTAAGTGTTGGACTTTCAATCTAAAGGTCCCGGGTTTCGAATCTCAGTAACTGAGTAAGCCTGGTGGGTAAAGGGTGGAGATTTTTCCGATCTCCCAGGTCAACATATGTGCAGACCTGCTTGTGTCCAAACCCCCTTCATGTGTATATGCAAACAGATAAAATACGCACGTTAAAGATCCTGTAATCCATGTCTGCGTTCGGTGGGTTATGGAAACAAGAACATACCCAGCATGCACACCCCTGAAAACGGAGTATGGCTGTCTACAAGGTGGGGTAAAAACAGTTATACATGTAAAAGCCAAAAAGACAGGGAAAACAAGAAAGACAGGCAGTCTGACAGACAGGAACAAAGAGAAGAAAAAAAAAGACCCACCTCTCTCCAGCCTCTGACAGCAGCATCTTGCATGAAGAGCACAACCACTAGAAAAAAAAAAAGAAATGATAAATACATAAATGAATAAATAAATACAAAAAAGAAGAAGAAAATTGCAAATATTACAAAATAAAGAAGAAAATGACATACACTACACATATTCCAACATACAATCATGGTTATCTTCAAGAAAAAAAACAAAACAAAAACAATTTGGCATCATCTGTATCTTAAGTTAGTATGCAATAATAGCAGTTTGCTGTCATATTTCCTCACAGGCACATATGTGCATGGGATTGCAATGAATGGAACATTGGAAGCAATATCCAGTAAGAGAATAACTGAAGCTCATAATAATCTATCTCTACATTATTTGTTAGCTAAACAAGCGTAAAATAAAAGAACACAAAAAGTTCTGTTCTTGGTATTCTCATATTTCATCAGTGATGATGACAACTGTTATAATTATATCACTGCAATTATTTTTGTCATCACTATTGTTGTTTGGTGAACTGGTGATGGTAGCAGTGGTTTTCATTCTCTTCTTCTATTGCTGCTGTTATGCTGTTGGAGTATTGCTATTATAAGTGCTGGAGTGCATGCATGCATGCGTGTGTGTGTGCGCGTTTACATATACAAATGCTGTGGACATCAAATCAATGGTTTGAATACGCACAGAATATGTGAATGTAAAGAATACCACACTTACCTACTTATAGTAACTACTTGCCACACTTCCTTACCAACCTGCAGTAAACATACTTTAACTTATAACTGCTGGTAATACAATAGTAACTTATTTTGCAGAGCGATATAGAAGTTACAGCAATTAAATTGCTAAAGCAAACTCTAACTTCTAAGCTTGTAACTAAGGCAGATTTAACAGAAAACAGAACAGGAAAATATCGTAACAGTATAAGATGAAAAGATTTATTCACAACACATGTTACGCTGACTACCACACTCCTCTGTCCACTGCCTCTCCCATCTCTCCTCACACAGTCTCTCCCTCAACCACCCCCATTCCGCCACACATCCCCCTACAATCCTCTCTGTTTCACCGACCCATCTCTTCTCATATATATCTTCCCACACTTTCCTCTAACTGTCACACTGGGTTTTTTTGCTATGCTACAGCACAGTCTATGTGCCAGATAAGTAGTTTAAGGTGGGGAAGCAACCAGATGGCCCAGAAAGAGCATGTGTATACCTGACAAATTTGCACACACAAAATAGCTGTATCCCTTGTGAACATCTGTCATCTGTGAAAACTTCACACACACACACACACACACACACACACACACACATGCGCACACATCCATATTGTGCACACAAGCAATACAAACACAGGAGAGGGAGAGAGGGAGAGAAAGAAACAGATGAATCATAATAGCTAAATACTCACTTGGATCAGACTTTGAAAACACATCTGCATCAATCAATTTTCTGAAAAAGAATTGAAAATCTTTTCAGTTAGCCACTCAAATACTAAACAGTGAAAGAATGTGTTCTTTTAGTTGTAGAGTAAAGAAAAACACAGACAGACTGACCGACCGACCAACAGACATCTTGAAACTGATGACTGATGAGATTGTAACTCATTTGAATGCTAGAGCCAGTATTGCAAAATACATCTGATCTATATTCTCTCTATCTTTCTCATTTAATAAGATTTCCCTCAACATCATGAAGAAAACTATGAAAGCAAAGAGGACAAGACATAGACACTCTGACAAGAGATAAAATGAGACAATGACTATGAACACAGAGGGGGCAGGGTGGGAGAGAGAAAGAGAGGGAGGGGGGGAAGAGAGGGGGGTGTGTGTGAGAAAAATGAGGGAGAGAGGGAAAAAGAGTAAGAAAGAGAGGGAGAGACAGAGAGAGAGAGAGAGAGAGGGAGGGACAGAGACAGAGAGAGAGCAATAATTACTATAATGTCATTTTAAAAGTGATCATTTTAGTTTTTAGTAATTCATGCTGATGGTTAGGTACTGAGACTGAGAGTGACAATGGCAATGTTTAGAGTCCATTTCACAATGAAGAGCTCTGCACAAGGGGACATTACAAATAATCATGGGCACAGTTCCAGAAACACTTATACTCTCTTCCCACCACCCCATCTATCTGCCAAACTAAAACAAACATACTCACTCGCAAGCACCCACCAGTCATCCACACACAAAACAGACAATAGATCATCATGAAGATTAAACATGTGCATGTCACAAGGCCACAAGTTTCTTTCCATTTATATTGATTGCGCAACGTACCTGGCCAAATCTTGCACCATGCAATGAAAGAATCAAAGTTTACAAAAACTTTGCAGAGTTTAGGTTTGGTTCAGGACACCATGGGTCATTTTACCAGTTCACCACAAATTCAATGGGTCATTTGAAAAATCAATGGGTCAGAAAAACAATCCTTTATTCCAGCCACTACCAGGGTGCCCTAATCAAGACATCCCACACCCCAAAACATGTAACTGAAAACATACTTTGTCTATCACATAATTTGTTGGTATGTGACAGTAATATAATAGTGTTGAGGGTGGCAGGGTGTGTAGAGATGATGTGTTAATGTTTGCTGTGTCATGATGCACATGGAAAACTTTACTTGGCGATGCAGACACACTGGTCTATGCTGACTGCTCTGGGTAGCAAAGGTTCATATATATGGTCCAACTAATACAAAGGAAAAAGAAGAAGCAAAAGCAAAGCAGTACAGCTCAAAGACATGAGTCTTTGTTTTGGGACAGCACTTTAAACTCCTTTGTGGAAATCCAAACCTTCACAATTGCGAAGTGTCTCTAAAATTTCCATGACAGCATAATGTGCAGACCTGTGTTTAATTCTGTTCTCTCTCTCTCTCTCTCTCTTTATATTATATATATATATATATATATATATATATATATATATATATATATATATACAGGAAGAATACCAAGTACACAAAATAATGTCATCTAAATCAGCACGTGCATATTGGGTTATGGAAATATGAACCAACCTTGAAAACAAAGTATATATGGCTACTCAAATGACAAAAAATTAAAAGTCATACACACAAAAGTGCACTTGTATGCATCTTGATCTGATCTCAATTTTACTCAAAAGGGCCACACTCGTGCATAACATATATGTAATAAAAGCATCAGTTGCCTACAAATGCTGAAGAAATCTCTCAGATTCAGTTTCTCCAGATCCTTGCATAAGAGGAGATAACAGCTGTTCAGAACACTCATAAATTTTTATCTTTCTCAAAATTGGGCAGCTCCTTTCAGCGGCATGCTCCACAATACGAATGATGAATTCTTATCGCAAAAATTGGAAATGTTCCACATGCATCAAAGCCATCCCTAGTTGAGAAGACTGGTGGGAAATTAAAAAAAATAATTGGTACTGTATTCCACCACAATGCTCAGGTGACGATGCCTTTCCATAAACGTACCTCATTTTGTTTCCCAGCTAGGTACAAATTTTGATTTTGTTCACAATGTTTGTCTACTTGATGTCGAACTGCAGAGCAATGACAGTGACAATTATATTTTCAGTTTTCAGAGTTTGAAACTGCAATCAGGATCATTTTGCAGCAGAAAAAAAACTGAATAATAGAAATCAACATAACCTAGCATGACTGATTTTACAAAAACCAAAAAAATCAAATGACCAACTGGTTGCCAAATCAATGGGTCATTTCATAATAGTTATGCATCAATGACCAATAACTGACATAAAACTTAAACCCTGTTTATGGATATTTAGGTATCAACTCATTCTGTTTGTCACACACACTGAAAACTGTCTACATTATATATGCCAATTACTAATACAAGAGATCATATACCATATGTGCTCATGTTTTTTATTCTACTAACTTCTGTGGATTGTCAATTGAAGAAGCTGAAGACCATTACTTGTCTTCACCACAATTAATTAGTCTACAAGATAAATGGTATTCTGATTCTGCTTCTGATGTCATAAATCTTATCATCCTTGTTTCTGACCAGCTGAGGTTCATAAAAAAAAAAAGAAGTGCAGACTCAATCATATCAGTAAAAAATAATGATACTGTTTATGATTTTTTTTCCCATTATGTATTACTATTATATATTTGTCCATGGTGACATAACAGGACATTAATACATTTCACTGATAAAAACAAAAGTGACAGTTGTAGCTTCTCAACGAGTATGTATATGCATATTCAAATAAAGCAGTGCATATAAGTGATGCACTTCATAAGTGTGTGTGGAAAGTACACTTTCTTGACCATATTCTTTTCTCTGTCTGAAATTTTGATGTTGATTGAGAAGAGTTAACATTTTGGAAAGTAGCTTATGTTTGCATGACAACATGCTGCAGTGCAACATGCTATTTAATTGTTACCATTACCAATCACACCTGTTCTTCAGAACTGAGAAAATAATTCAGACATATGGCCGCATATGCTCAGCCACCCTAACAGTAATAGTAACACTGAAACAGACTTGTACACAGAGCTTGTGCTTTTTCTATGCACACACTCATTGTCAGTTACTAAATTTATCAACGAGTTCTGCTCCATTGCGCAATGAAATGTTTGATTTCGAAATTAGGACAAGATCCGCATGTTGAATTGAAAACAAGTTATATTCTCTAAATATTAACTATACATGAGAACAAAAATCAGAGTTTTAAAACTTCCGAAAATCTGCTACCTTCCGTTCAAAACTTATCTAGCAGAAGAAAAGATGCTTCATTGCTGCAGACGTACTTTTGTGTAAGTTTTCTGCATGTTGCCCAACTTGTAAACAATCCCAGAAGCAGACGATCACAACAAGAACACACTTCCTACTCTTGGTATAAACTAATGTCATGGCAAAATCTGTGTATGAAAACGCACAATTATGCTCTATTAATAAAGGTGATATGTTAAAGAAAAATAAAAGCACATATTCTTACCGACAGGAGACTGATAACTCGACAAGGGTAGCTGGAGCTACACCAGTCCCAGGTTGAAATGTTGCCGCGTCGGCCATGTTTTCGAAATGATGCCTGGGATATCATACGGGCAAGTGACTATGGAGCTGTCACGTGACCATCACCGGCGCATCCAGCCACATGTGTGGATGCTTGGCTGACAGGGCTGGCGAATTATTACGTCTTGTATTTGCGTGACCTCACGTACTCGGCCTCGTGTGCTCGCACCATACGCTGCAATCAATTGTGCATTATTATGATCACGGTGTAAAGCGCTAGGCAGCAAACAGCAAGATGGGCATTGCAGATTTTCAGGAGTTCCTAGAAACAGACTGTTCAAGTGCTTGTGTTTCTGTGGACCTGCTAAAAATCTCCAGGGGCTTTGTACAGACGAAGAGGCGTGGTGTTGGGAGAAATGGCGGAAACGGACGTTTTTGTCTTGTTGTTGATGGTGAAAGTTGCTTGGACAGACTGTACGGGGGCTTCTTTTCGGACTGGGTATGCGGAGGACAATGGAATCGCATGACTGCATTCCTTGCGAGTCTGATACAGGCTTGCCAGAATGCGAACATGGAGTTGATTGTTTTTTTCAATGGTGCGCTGGAGAAAGAGAAGATGAACGAATGGTTTGCGCATCAGCTGGAGCAGAAAGACAAAGTGCGCTACGTTCTTCGTCACATTGTTAACAAAGGCACCCCACCGCCCAAAGTTTGGTGGAGTGCTCCTGTTTTTGTCCAAGGCGCTTTGAGGATGGCGCTTGCACATTTGGGTGTGACAGTAGCGTGCTCTATGGATGACCATCATCAAGAGGTCATTGGCTTTTGCCGCGAGCACAACTTGCAGGGCATAATTGCACAAGAATCTGTGTATACGATCTTTGACCCACCCAGGTATTTTTCATCCAACAATCTGAAACTTACGTACAAAGGTTCTCTGGAGACAAAGGAATACATCATGGATGAAATTGCTAAGTGCCTGAACCTCAATCCCAACCGTTTCTGCATCTTTGCAGCACTTCTTGGTGAGTCAGACAGGAAACAGCCTGAGAACACCAGCACAAGAATTCACCACACACACAATCCAGTCTCTGACTTATCATTTGTTTTTGTGGATCAATATGCACATGCACATGTGCATGCATTTGCACACACGCACGCGCGCGCACACACACACACACACACACACACTCTGACACCACTTTCTATACAGATGAAGACATCCATCCAACCATCTATAATATAATGATACAACATTATAACTGGAACCCCTCCCCTTCTCAGTCTTTTCCTTCCTTGGCTTTTATTTTTGCTTTGTTTTTATCGTTTATGTTAGCAGTAATGTTTAAAGTTTTAAACATGTGGGGTTTTTTTAAGTTTCAGAAGCCATAGATTGAATTTGTATCTTTAGTTACCACGGAAATTTCAATTTGTATCATAAGTTACCATGGTAACTCAGGCTAAATTAAACATGTATAATATGTCAGATAGTGATGACTACATTAGGTTTTTGCTCTCACTCTCTCTCCCTCCCTCTCTTTCTCTCTCCCTCTCTCTCTCCCTCTTTCTCTCTCCCCAACCTGTTTACTGAAATTTACTTCTTGTTGAGTTTTTTGATGTTTTTGTTTTTAACAGTTGGGCAAATGATCATTTTAAAACCTTTATTTCATCAGTCTGTGTCATTGCCAAGGTTTGTCTAATTTTTATGAGTACATAACTTTTAAAGATTTTAAAGAAGTTTATTTGTAATGATTCTGCTTCTAGATTTTACTGGTGTGGCAGTAAAGTTTTACCATAAATAGATGAAAAAAATGAATCAGGTATGAATAGATCACAATGTTGATAATTTGGGAGGAAAAGAATAGAAATAACATGTAGCTAGCTTTAGTTCCAAGCATTGCTTCCCAAAGCCGTATCTCAGGTGAAGCAGAAAGTTTTTTTAAAAATTTAAAAAAAAGAAGAAGAAATTATATGAAAATACTGTAGAAATATAACAGATTTGATTTTGATTATTTTTTTCTTTTGATGCCTTTTAACTCAAAATTACCCACATCTCCTAACTGTTGAGTCATGAGGGTACATAGGGTAAATCAGTTGCGGTAGAACAAAAACACTAAAACCCTTGAATACACAGCATACATCACTGCATCAGTACATGAAATTTAAAAAAAAGATTCTGATTAAGTACAAAAAAAGAAAAGAAATTGGAACAGTTGCGATCAGAATGAAGTGCCATGATAAATGATAAGTTTGATGATAGTACTAGAATTGATACTGTAACTGTGTCAGTCGGAGTTGAAGAAAACCACTTAAATGTGATACTTACAGGGTTTTTTGTTTGTTTGGGGGGTTTCTCTTTTTGTGTATGTGTGTGTGTGTTGTTAATCAAAATTAACAGCTGTTTATTTTAGTTCAAATTGAGTTATGACAATAGGGAACGAGCGAATGACGTCGCACGCAATGGATTGTGAGATCGTTCACCATTCTGGTAATACGCAACGTGTAAACAAACTTGCACATCCATGATCGTAAGCGTTGTCGATGCTTTCAGAGCTGTGAGTTCGCTGATGTCTTGTAGATTGCAACAACTCTTCACATGATCAAGGAATTGAAAAATGATGTGGGAATGAAATTCTTCCAGTTCTCTAAAGTGGAAAGAAATAAAAACATGTAGAAGTCACAAGAAGATGATATCGAGTTCAGATAGCAGCAATCACACACAAAACGATCATCACATTTGAGATGGTATGCATGATAGTTCAAGACACTGTCAGGGAGTTATTTAGCAGGATTTACATTTTCCTCTGTGTTTGTGTGTGTGTTTTGTGTGAGTCGTGGTGGCCGATTAGTAATAGTATTGTGTGCAGGAATGTCCGCGTCGTACGAGTGTACGTCATGAATGTCATTTTCTGTTTGATTCTCGAGGAGAGGTAACTGAATTCAAACCAGTAACACCCTGCTATCAATTTTGATTACTTTAAGACGTTGCACAGCGTTAGGGCAAATCCATGTCTATGACACACTACATCTGCTTGTTGGATTCTTGAACAGCAGCAAAACCCAACCTGCTTGACAGGATTTTTGTGCAGTATTATATTTGTGTACCTAATAGTCCCTGTGTGTGTGTGTGTGTGTGAATTTTGAACTAGAATAAATGATTTTCAAATCAAATCTCCCTCTCTCTCTCTCTCTCTCCCTCTCTCTTTGGAAATAAATGTGGTGTTTTTTAATATCTGATTTTTTTAAATAACAAAAATCCAGCTATCAAAAGTATTTTATATGTGATCAGTGTTTTTTTTGTTTGTTTTTTTATTCCATGATAAAAATTAAAATGAATGGTAATTTGTTAAATCAGTTCAGGAAACAAAGTAAAGAAATTATACTAGGTTTTTGGTAAGGTGTACAGAAAAATCTACCTCCCTCCCCACCCCAGTTTGATCAGCCATAAAGATAAAGAACCTTTGTGGAATTCAAGGTTAAGGTCAAGGCCACCCATAGCACAGCATAACAGCTGATCAGCATGATACCATAGTATAGAGCTATTTTTGCTTCCAAGTTCCAGTCTTAATCAGACATGGAATAGTTTCATTTTATGATTTGTCAAGTTTGGGCCTTGCATTCAATCTTTATCAACTTTGGTAAGACAACAGTGATTTTAACAAAGCTCAACAGCAGAAGCGCATTTTGCATTCAGTCTTCTTGGTCTTGATTTTTTAGATGCAGTGATTGGATTATGGCCAGACATGAATCCTTCGGAAAGTTAAGGTTAATTACTTTAAGTTAATATTTGCATGTGATGTACATGTAATGATGTGTGCATGCATTCAGGTTGTGATCACATAAAACCAAACAAATTTTCTGTACAATATGGTAATTAGATATTTTAATAATCTGTAGACATGTGATTATCAATATGTGTTGATAAGGTATCGTTTGAACATATTATATTGATATTTCATCATTAAAATCATAAAAATTTCTTTAGTTTTGTTTCTCTCTCTCTCTCTCTCTCTCTCTCTCTCTCTCTCTCTCTCTCTCTCTCTCTCTCTCTCTCTCTCTCTCTCTCTCTCATTTACTAAGTATTGACAGAAATTAAATTACTATTGTCAAGAATATGCATGCATACAATTACATAGTTGTATATGAAATGCTTTTGTTGTAGCATGACTCTGGTATTTTAACTGGCTATCATACAGTATACAGAAGACTGACAGAAAATGGTTTGTGTATTGTTTGGCTAAGTCAAGGTTCTGGCTATGGTTGTATCTGTATGGTTTTAGATCAACCCATTTTCTGTTCAGAGCAGATGGAGCATTCATCATATAGCATATGGGGGGAGGGGGGGGGGGAGATTGATATATTATAATTTCTCAGTTGTTCAGGCAGAAAAAAATATGAATTTAACAAATAAATGACAGGGACTGACAGACATCTTGATAGTATTTAGACTGAGGGTCATTGGATTAACTTCAAGCAATGGTTTTAAAATGAAGAATATTTGATTTTAAATGATATTGATAATATCAATATCATGTAGCATTTTGCAAAAATGATTATGAATATGAAGAACACTTTATATTCCATTGGATATACAGAAACCGCAAGCTTTGTAGTACAAATACTGCAATAATGTTTTCAGCAACAAAAAAGTTAAATCAAAATTAATGTAACTAGATATATTGCAGAAGCAATGTAAGTAAAAAAAAAAAAAAAAAAGAAGAAGAAGAAAAAAAAGATGATTTCTGAACATAACATTGATTAATCCTGAGATGATCTGGTCAAGTGAGTGTGCGCATGTGTTAGACATGCATGGGTGTGGGTGCTGGTGTATGGCATCTCTAGGACTATAATGTCGCTAAATCAGTAAATGAAATTATTTCCCGCTTTGCTGAATGGTCAATGAAATATTAATATCTCACTCTCTCTCAAGCTCTCTCTCCCCATCATCTGTCTCTGTTCTGCTGCCTGTGTGTTGTTCACTAACAGAAAAATGACATTGTACATGTATGAGTCGTATGACTTCATCAAAGTTATTTCATTTTGACTGATGCAGGAAACCACATCCTGACTGATGAAGATTTGCAGGAGTTCCGCAGTCAGTTTCCTGGTCACACCCCAAAACCCAAGGTACCGTTTTCAAACCTGTGTGTGCTTCACTCTGTGTCAGTGTGTGTCTGTGTGTGTGTGTGTGTTAACTAAGAAATTTTAAAAGGTACAAATGTGCATTACAAAATATACATTGTACAGAGGTACCGTTTTCAAACCTGTGTGTACTTCACTCTGTGTCAATGTGTGTGTGTGTGTGTGTTAACTAAGAAATTTTAAAAGGTACAAATGTGCATTACAAAATATACATTTTTACATACATGTGTGTACATTGATACAAATGCATACATCATTGCATGTGTTGTATACAGCAGTTGCTAATGTCCAGTCTTGCCAATCAGTTGTTACAGTGTTTGTCAATGTGTTGTGTTCATCTACAGCCTGAATTTTGTAACATAGTCATTTGGAAAAAAAAAAAAAAAAACTTTTGCAAAAGGGCTTTTCTTCTGTTATTCCCTCATTTTTGACCCATGTGTATAACTTCAGGATTAACCCTGGAATTTTCTCTGGAAGTACGAAAGGAACTACATTGTTAGGGTGGTAGGTATACGTGCTTGAACCTATATAGGCTTTCCACTCCAGTCACCGCATTTATGATGATGGGGGTAATTACTTGGTAAAAGTTAAACATGGGGAGAAGGTCAGAGATAAAGGTTATTATGTGGCAGAATAGAAAATTAGAAGCTCAATAGATGTCCCATGTCACACTTGTCAGTTAGACCCTGTTTTTTTTATCAAACTTTGTGTTGTGACTGGCTGAGTTGACAGAATGATCCTTGTTGAAATTCAGGGTAAGATTTTGATTGGTAAGATTGCTACATCGTATGGCATTTTATTTGTAATTAACATAAGAGAAGAAAACATTTGTAGACTTGTACTAAAGAGGTTGTACTCTCTCTCTCTCCACATCCATCTGTTCATTCATCCACTAGGTTCACTTGCCAGATAAGTTGATTAGGTAATCATATAAATAATGATTTAAAACTGAGGGTGAAAATCAACAATCAAGCCTGACTATATCTCCCCCAGAGTAATTGCACACATGTACCTTGGTGTTTCAGCGTGCCCCTGTCAAACTGGATGCTGCGACCATCAAAAAAACCTGTGACTTTGTCCGCAACTTGCAAACAGTTGAAAACCTTGATCAAGTCGGAGAACTGATTTTTGGGTAAGTTATGAAATTGTCCGTTAAATCGTCATCGTTTTTTGTCTATATATTTTCTTAAACATGACATGATGCATTTATATATATATATATATATATATATATATATATATATATATATATATATATATATGTGGTTGTTAATGTTACATTGTGTCATTTTGAATAGTATGTTGTTCATTTACCTATGAGAAATGAATCTTCATAAATATTATTCAATTCATTGGTTGAATGGTTGTGTTTTGAAGACAATCTAAGTTTTAAGTGTAATTTTCCTTGGGGAAAAAATATTCAGTGATAGATAGATGAGTTTATTTTGGAAGAACGTCATAATCTCTTGCAGAAAAAAGAGATCTCCCGCTTTCCACTTCACCCCAGTCTTTTCAACCTGCTTAGCCAAAACTGACGAAAGAACAGATTTTGTAGCATCTGGGCTTTTGACAACAGAGGAGCCAGACAAACCTGGGAGAAAAAAAAGGAGTTAGAGTAAAAGTTTCCCCAGGACAAGGGATGCACAGTCACAGTGTTTCATTCCAGTGGCCACCTGGTCCTTTTTAGACTTGCCTGATGGGGAGGAAACCCATGTTCACCTCCAGTCCCAGTCCGTCAGTCAGGCCAAACGCTTCAACTTATGGGATGGTTTCCTTCTTTGTTTCCTCTTTGTTCTGTGTCCAGCAGCTACAGAAGTATAGTCAGGTTTCTGGTTGTGTCTCACCCTGTTATCTCAGTGCTTCCCCAAACTGTCTGTAGCAGTACAACTTTAGTAAACATGTTTTAAATTTAATGTATCTTTGATAATTCATGACAGAAATATTCAGTTTCAATCTTTTATTTTATTATTTTCATTATCTCAGTGCTTCCCCAAACTCTGTCTGTAGCAGTACAACTTTAGTAAACATGTTTTAATGTATCTTTGATAATTCATGACAGAAATATTCAGTTTTAATCTTTTATTATTATTTTTTTGTTTTTGTTTTTTAAGGAACTCCAAAGGGAACAAAGCTGATCTGATCAACAAGTTCAAACAGTGTGTCCAGTATTATCTCAATGGAACAGAAGGAGGCTTCCTCAAGTACCGTCCTCGTTTCAAAAGTGAGTTTCTTTTTTTTAGAAGAATACAGGGAACTGAGTTGTCTTTGCTTAAGTAGTTCTGCCAAGCGGAACATTTAGATTATGTAACAATTCTTTATAGTGAACTTGATCAGTTGATAGTCATTTAGTGAGTGTGAAGCCATCTGTGATGAATTATGTTAAATCTTTCCTCTTCCCAACATTACACAGATCTATCCAAACTGAACGAGACATGGGTTTTGCCACTGTGTGCCAGTCAGCTCCGTATAAACCCATTTTCAAAACACCTTGCAAAATGTATGCAAGAGCTAGGTGTTGCCTCTAGAAGACATTGTCAGTGTCCCGTGTGCTGTGTGTTCCAGTGCCAGGTGTGTCCAGACTTGGTGCTGTGTACCCCAACCAGAGCTTTCAGAATGGCCAGCGCTCACAGGTGAGCTGCACTTCATGTTGCTGCCTTCTTACTGATTGATCCCACAGATGGTGTTGACCATTCATTACCTGCTCTCGTTTAGCTTGCTGCTTGTGTGACACCCATGGTTCATAATCATATATGTAACAATAACTAAAAATTGGCTTATGTTCATCAAATGTTAGTTTATGAAAATAAACCTCAAATAGTAATAACAGATAAACACATTATGATGGCAGAATCTTTTATTTTGAGCTCTTTGGAATCATTCTTGCAGTTGTTTGGTGCACACTGGACATTACAAATAAGCAGTACAGTGGTGTAAAACAACAATATCTAGTTTGTTTTGTTTGTTAGTTTTTGTTTCATTTGGAGGTAAAATATATTCTCAGGTAAAATAGTGGGGGGGAAAAAACCGGAATTTTTTTCATACGTTTTCTGATTCTGCCAAAATAGAAGTAAAGAAGACGGGCGCAATAGCCGAGTGGTTAAAGCGTTGGACTTTCAGTCTGAGGGTCCCGGGTTCGAATCACGGTGACGGCGCCTGGTGGGTAAAGGGTGGAGATTTTTACGATCTCCCAGGTCAACATATGTGCAGACCTGCTAGTGCCTGAACCCCCTTCATGTGTAAACGCATGCAGAAGATCAAATACGCACGTTAAAGATCCTGTAATCCATGTCAGCGTTCGGTGGGTTATGGAAACAAAAACATACCCAGCATGCACACCCCCGAAAATGGAGCATGGCTGCCTACATGGCGGGGTAAAAACGGTCATGCACGTAAAAGCCCACTCGTGTACATGCGAGTGTACGTGGGAGTTGCAGCCCACGAAAGCAGAAGAAGAAGAAGAAGTAAAGAAATAAAAGTAAATTTCCACAGTGACCGCCAGTTCTCCTCGACAGCTGTCAGTTCAGGCTCTTCAGCCAGCTCAGACTGAGGAGTGACAGAGCAGAGATGTGAAGAGAAATGGCCTCATCTGGAAGAAGAAAACAGAAATGTCAAATAAAACAAGAGGCTTGAATTAACAGGGAAAGATCTGTGCTTTGATTTATCAGATGACATAATTTAGTGCTCTTTAGTTTTCTTGTCTTCTGTTGGTTTATCACTTTATGTGTGAAGCATTTGGCAAGGGTATTGTGCTTATGTCATGGTTCAAATGTGAATGGATGTGACTTAAACGTTTGCCTTTATATCAAACGGTGAAAAGTTAAATGCATGTGGATGTGGGCTGTTTTGATCATTAACGGTATGTCAGGAGAAACATTCACATTTTGCATGTATGCACATTTGCATAAGTATTATTGTTTATAGTTAGATAAGTATTGTACTTACAAATTTACCTCTTCTTTTTTTTTTTTTCAGGGGGACTCCTACGGTGACTCTGGAAGCTCAGGTGCGATGACAAAGATAACTTTGCAAAAAACAACTCATTTGGGGCTTGCCACAGTACTTGGCAAGCAGAAGGCTGAAGAGGGGAAGCAAGAAGAGATTATCACCAATGGCAAATCTAAGAGAAAACAGAAAAGGGGCCTCTTGCAACTTGTGCAGAAGGGTGCTTTATTTTTAACTGATCAGAAGTTCATTTGACATTATTGGTGGGTTTTGAGTTATTTACTAACGTCTATGTTTGTTTTTGGAAGTCACACGTTTGTTTGCCTTTAAAACAATGGAGTATGATGTCTGGAAAGTGTTCAGTTCAATTTCTCATGCACAGTCGACTATTGATGATAATTACATGGTTCTCCCCTCCCCCCACCTCCCACCCCGATTATTCCTGGTGTTGAGGTAGACAAAATACAGAGTGGAAGTAGAACATTGGTGGCAAATCCATGTGTCAACATGAAAGAAAATTCCGACTAACAGGCATACTGTGTAAGTCAGAAGGTAAGCCATAAACCCCACCAACCATTCATTTAGCAGGGCTAATACACATAACATGAAAACAGTTGCTTGTGAATGTGGATTCATGATTGCACCTAATTATCACAAACTGATTTAGATGTGGGAAATTGTTTGAGCAAAGTAATGCTGGTAGTGTTTGAAATTGATCAGAAATTGCATGAATTCAAGTTAACAGTAAAAGCTGTCTCCTTTTAATTGGTTATTAGTTCACATATAATCAGTTTTATACATTTATAGCCAGGTTATGAACACTTTTTTTGTTGTTTTTTGTTTGTTTTACTTTGTATCTCATCCAGTTTTTATTGACTTAGTATGTACATAAAGTGTGTCTCTAAAAACTCTAAAAGAAGTAACAAATATGTTACCATTTATACTTTCTCCTGATTTTTATTGGCTCATGTGTGTATATAAAGTGAGTTTGTGTAATAACCCTGTTTCAGTTCTCTGTGTGGATGCATGGTAATTTTAACGTTGGCCTTTTTTTTCAGCAACAGTGGTCCACCATCTGTGGTAGAGAAACTAAACCAGGCAGGGTGATAGGTATTGATGAAACCTATCAAGCTATCACTTTCTATGGTCGATGGAGATGTTGCATTTATCACTAGCCACCTTGGTTTAGTGATTAGCTTCGTGGAATTGCAAGTCAGAGGACTGTGGTACTCCAGTGAAGGTTTTGTTTTGTTTGTTGTTTTTTCTTGCTTTGGGTGGAGGGTTCGGTCCTTGGTCAGCTTCTACCCAGAGTTGAGGGTACTATGGGCTCAGATGGGAAGACAGACCACACAGTCAAGGGTCATCCACCTGGTGGATGCGTCTTTGGGAGTGTTGCTCACATTTTGTGACCAACACTGCAGTTGTTGTATCTCTCAGGCCTGGTTGACACCTGATACATTATGAAAGGAAATGTACAGTACAGCTTTGTCCAGCTGCCCCATACCTAAAAACTATATCTCCATAACAGCGTGTAATCTATCACTTCTTCCATTCCAGAGTTATTTCATAACAGTACTGTGACCTTCCCAAAGAGCATTGTGGCTTACCAGACATCTTTTTTTTGTGTGTGTGCGTGTGTGTTGCAAATTTAGTGGGAATCACACATGAGTCATAAAGACTTTGCTTCTCTTGTATGTGTTTGTGGCTTTGTACTGAAGGGCTTGTGCTGTAGTTAACTTTGACTAGAAGGCAGTATTTTTTTTCTGATCATAATGTGGAGCTCACCTCCCAAAATTGTTTTCTTGTAATTGTTTTTGTTTATTATTATTCAGGGAGTTCCTTATAGATACATGCTATGTGTGGCTTTGTACTTCTAACACAAAAATAACAGTTGACTTTGAGCACTTAATTGGCCTCTAACACTCTGCTGTATAGTTGTTTTTTTATGTTTGTTTTTTTTTTTGCACTGTGTTGTAAACCAACAATTCATGTTTCCACTAAACTGTGATAAAGTCAAATTGATCTGTCATTTACAACCTCTTTTTCTGTTTCATCTTCTTTGCCTTTTTCCTTCTTTTCTTTTCCTTGCGTTGATTGTTCTGAAGACACCTGTTGTCTTTTACATCAAAATTTACACCATGACAAGAACACACACACACACACACACACACACACACACACACACAGTAGTTATTTAACAGGTATACACTTACACTTGTACAGTTGCATGGCCTCTTGCATACCTTAAAACTTTCTTATTAAAATGTAATGAGAACTTGCTCAAACTGAGAATGTCATGAAACTGCTGTGACATATCTTTCACCACCTGTTCCTTGGCAGCCAAATGGGTAATGAATGTGTGTGTAACTTGACGGGCGCAATAGCCGAGTGGTTAAAGCGTTGGACTGTCAGTCTGAGGGTCCCGGGTTCGAATCACGGTGACGGCGCCTGGTGGGTAAAGGGTGGAGATTTTTACGATCTCCCAGGTCAACATATGTGCAGACCTACTAGTGCCTGAACCCCCTTCGTGTGTATATGCAAGCAGAAAATCAAATACGCACGTTAAAGATCCTGTAATCCATGTCAGCGTTCAGTGTGTTATGGAAACAAGAACATACCCAGCATGCACACCCCGAAAACGGAGTATGGCTGCCTAAATGGCGGGGTAAAAACTGTCATACACGTAAAAAAGCCCACTCGTGTGCATACGAGTGAACGCAGAAGCGTGTAACTTGAAAAAAAGGGCTGATACAATTGTGTCTTATTTGATTTAGTAGATTTTATACAGAGTAGGTGTAGTACCTGGTGATAAATATTCATGTGCTTGGAATATTGCCGTTTGCGAATTTATGCACATGAAACTTTATACAAATACAGCATGTATTTGAAGATGACATATTTTAACTCATTTTACTCGAGATACGAGTTAACTTGCAGCATAATTACTTCCCCTGTGGACCAGGTACAAGTATTCTCATACCAACAGACTGTACACTATTCTAATTTCTTTTATTCCTGCTTGGTACAGTTGGTGTTCTAAGCTGAACCTTTTACGGGTTCCGGAAGCATGGAAATAAAGCTTTGTTCGACCAGTTAAATAAGCAACCCATCAGTTTTTGTGAACCACCTTGCTGTGTACAGTAATGGTCTCATGTAGAGCTGGTCCCCGGGAGTTGTAACAGGCATGTAGCTGTGGGGTAGAATGAGTTAACAAGACATGGGATGCATTGTGTGACGTTGTGGGATGATGAAGAGGTGGGGTAGAATGAGTTAACAAGACATGGGATGCATTGTGTGACGTTGTGGGGTGATAAAGAGGTGGGGTAGAATGAGTTAACAAGACATGGGATGCATTGTGTGACGTTGTGGGATGATGTAGAGGTGGGGTAGAATGAGTTAACAAGACATGGGATGCATTGTGTGATGTTGTGGGATGATGTAGAGGTGGGGTAGAATGAGTTAACAAGACATGGGATGCATTGTGTGACGTTGTGGGGTGATGAAGAGGTGGGCCTGTGTGTATCCAGGGGAAGGGAACAAGGCAGCAGCTCCAGGTGCCTTCCCAGGCACGGACTTCAAGCTGCCCACCCTGACCACAGAGATCATCCGCATTGCCAGCGAACGTCACCAGAAGGGCCTGATGCATCCCATGATCTACCAGCTCCTCACACAGGTAGTGTACTTGTGTGTGTGAGTGAGAGAAGTTTGACTAAAGAACCATCGGCAGCAAGACATTTGTCTCTGGCAAAATTTCATACAGAAGGAAGAAGGAAGTTTGCCAGCTAATCATATTTTATTTGGTTAAAACCATATTGCACATGTAGTGCATGGGTCACATCTGAAAACTGGGCTGTGTAAATGTAGAATAAGACTTCAGAATAATGGGGCATGAAGGATAAGGTGATATCCTGGTTCCTAGTTTCGCCAAACTCTTTCTTCACTATCTCCATCTGTTGTATGCATGTATGCAAACACACATGCACATGCACATGCACATGCACACAGATACATATTTTCATACACATATACCCATTTACTGGAAGGTGTAGGTGTGTCTCTGCAGGGTGAAGTGAAACTGCCAGTGACGATGGAAGACGAAACAAGCCGAGAGCTGCCGTCCTATGTGGACCTGTACCGCCCAGTCCGACAGACCATCTACTCTGTGCTCTTCAATCTCAACAAAATGAAGATTGTGCACGAGAACTCCTACAAGGAGAAAGGTGAATAGTTCTGTATTTTACAGGCATCAAACTGAAGATTGTGCACGAGAACTCTTACAAGGGGAAAGATGAACAGTTCAGTATTTTACAGTCCATTAGTCCATTTACGGTCTCAATAGCGAGAAATGTATACTGCAAAATTATGGCCAAGAGGAGCAAACAGATAGGCCTGGTGTGCATCAGTTTGACATGGTAAGTCTAGGACACCAAACTATAAGTATAAAACAAAAACTCCTCATATCTCACTGATACATGTGTGTGGTATATAAAAAAACTGAGATCCACCACACAGAGCCAAGCAAAATGAGATGGGTCCACGTTTCTTTTGTCAGGTGAGCCAGCTCCTCAGAAGTCGTTTGACGTGGCCGTGAAGGAGTGGACGGTTAGGCGGGGTGCCACCCGCCCGTCGTTCGAGGTGACGGTGGCCAAGCCCGTGGACTGGAAGACGCCCAGCATTGAGCGCATGTGGCTGGGGAAGAACGCCGATGACAAGACGCGGCGTCTCCGTGCCTTCCTGACCATCATGCACAGCGACACGCCGCTGATCCTCAACACGCAGCACGTTCCCCAGCCCCGCCTGCTGATGGCCTGTGTGCTAAGGTGAGATGATGATAATGATAATAATTGGTATTTATATAGCGCTTAATCATGGCAGAGACAAATCAAAGCACTTTCACGCCAGTCAGTCACATGCATACATAACTCTGAACTTTGGGAGGGGGGGTGTCTGATAATAGTGATGATAATGGATGCTTGTTGAGCTGCTTTTTTTTCTTTTTTTTTTTTCTTCCTATGAGGGAGCCCAAAGCGCTTTACGATAAATGTTTTCACAAATGACATTACTTGCAAAAAGAATGCTACAGTTTAAGAGGGACACAAAGGCATGAACTGATGCACTGGCTCTGTGTGTGTGTGTGGTGGTGGCAGGTACATGGTGCAGTTTGGGCGTGTGCTGCAACGACATGAACTGGACGCCTTCCTGGCCATGGCCGTGTCCCCTCTGCTGCATGACGTGCAGACCATGCAGGACCTCAAGGTGAGCACAGCCACCAGTCTGTCTTTTGATTTCTTTTGTTAGCTTTTATATATGACAGTATACATGGATACAAAACAACATTATGAATTAAAGTACTACTGTATAATCCTGTTTTGATTGTACCTCTGTGTGCTTGTGTGTCTGTGGTAACACTGGCATTTTTCTTGCAAGCGGAAATGGTAAAGAAATCGATTTTTGCACAAAGAATCATTACCCCACCTGAAATGAAATGGTGAAATGAAATGGCATTCATGAGTAACTCCTCATTTCTGCCCTGTCCTCGCCAGCTGCCCAACATCACCCCACGTGGAGTGCAGCTGGCCTCGCTGTTCATGTCGGGCGTGGAGACGGCCCAGGCGGCCAACGACGTGTGTGGCGCACCCATCCCTGCCCCCATGTGCTGCCCCTGGCTCTTCTTTGATGGCAAGCTCTTCCACTTCAAGCTGCTGAAGGCCAACAACAACACGCCCCTCATTGACATCTGTGACGGCCAGGTCAGGGGGTGGATCTGTGTCTGTGATGATGATAACAATAAGTAGTGAGGTGCTCTTCTGTAGCGCTGTTCCCTCACAGAGAGGCTCACAGCGCTTCACAAATTAAATGTAACGGTAAAAGAAAAAATCAGTAATTGACAACAGTTATCAAGAAAATTAGAATAACAACCAAACACTCATGGCGCTTCACAAATTACATGTTACACATTTGAAGCAACAATCGAGAAAAAGTATCAACCATGAAGGAACATTCACCATCCTTGCATGTTGAACAGCATACACACACACACGCGTGCACGCGCACACACACACACACACGCACTTCTGTTTCTTTTCTTTTTCTTTTTTCTTTTAATTAGAAAAGAGAGTCTGTTTGCATGAGAGACCCTATCAGGGATGCCAACCACTCTGATTTATTCAGAGCAGTTATGACTTTTATGGCTGTTGCCCCAAAATGTCACACTGTAATGGGACACGTAATAACATGCTTTTTAACAGTATTTTAAGGTGTCATGCCATGCACACATGGACTCTAGAATGCATTTGATTTAGGAATAAAGCTGCACTCTGTTCTCTGTTCTGAGTTTCGGATCGGTTTCATCAACCAGTAGCGATTCACCGCATTATCAAAACACATTGTTTCCGTGGGTGGGTGGGTGAGTTTAACACCTGAGTGGTGGTGGTGGTGGTGGATCAGATGGAGCAGGTGATGCGCGTGGAGCGGCTCAGGCAGGCGGTGCTGGAGAACCTGCGGGTGGATTTTGCCAAGCCCCTGCTGCCAGGAGGACTCTACCCGGGCCCCCACTACCCGCCCGGACCCTACGGGCCTCCGGGGCCTGGACCCTACGGGCCACCAGGACCCGACCCCATGTACAGAGGACGCGGTGGGCCCATGGGTCCCTTGCTTCCGCCGGGCCCCAAGTCCCCAGGCCGTGGTCGGGGAATACTAGGTATGTGCTTTGTCACACACCATATTCTGTTGTACTTGCTGTCATTGAATCTCACAAGTTTCATGGTTATCTGCAATTGCAAACAAAACAAAACAACGTCCCCCCTCCTCCCTCCACCCCCACCCCCCACCCCCCAAAAAACAATAAACAAACAAACAAAAAAAGAAGAAGAGAAATCATCAGATTTCAAGTAGGGAAAGACCATTTTGATATTTCTCTGTTTGAAGTTGAAAATCAGAATTTTTTTTTTTATTTTTATTTTTATTTTTTTTATAAACACTTTGCCTGCCCAGATCGAAACATTCACATTCCAGCACACAATTTGTTTTTTTTTTCTTTTCTTTTTTACTGGGACTTGGGTGTGATGGCTTGCAAAAGTTGTAATTTGAGACAAGCTTAAACCCCACTTCTAGGTGGTTGTTTTTTTATCTGTACAATATTTATACTTTCAGAAAAAGTTACACCTGTTACATGAAAAGAAAAAAGGTAACAAAAGGGTTGTTGTTGACAAAATTCTGAATCAAAATCCACTCTCATTTACATTTGTGTGCATGTGTGTTATTAAAGCTCAACAGAATGACGGAGGAAATGACTGTTAGCACCTAAAGGCAGCTGTCAGTTGGTAAAACATGTAGTCAACCTGTTGTGCAAGCGACTCCATGTTTGTAAAGCGTTTAGAGCCTGGTCTCTGACCCAAGATAGGTACTGCTAAGTATCGATAGCAATAACTATGGAGAATAGTCAGGCAGCCTGTTGTGCAAATGACTGTGTGTGAAAAGCACTTTGGACCGTGGTCTCTGACTGAATATAGGTGCGATACATGTGTCAGTAATGATGGAAGATAGTGGGAAGAACAGTTTGAGATGCTGTGCGCGATGCCTAAATGAGCGGAGACATGTCTGGTGTTCAGGTCGCAGTCCAGTGGACAGCCGAGGAGGCCAGCTGGAGATTGCCGGAGTGGTGGTTGGGAGCTGGAGAGGGAGGGAAGGGCCTTCACCACAGGTCATGGCCATGTCTCGCAGGTCAGCACCTCTCCCCTTTCCCCTGTTGCCTGTCACCATGCTTTTAGTTTTAATCTGTAATGATAGAATCAGTCACAGTTCCCGATGTAAGAGGTTGATTTACTGAAAAAAAACAACAAAAATGTTAAACTTGCACATAACCTGTCAGGCTGCAAGAGTTCTAGGATATTCCAAACACATATCAATGATAAATTTAATTTTGTTTAATTTTGTGCATGGGAACTTTTTATTTTTTTTATGCTGTTTCCAAGATAAAGAAAATGATTGTTGTAGTGAATGAGGTGCACCGATTTATTTTGCCCAGGAAAGTATTTGCAGCATCGAACGTTTGTTTGAGTTGGACACTACTTAGTAGAGCTGTATGAAAAGTCAAAAGCAAAAAGACTGGGAGACCATGCACAGTGTTGATGATTAATGCATGTGGTGATTGGCCAGTGATATTGTTTGTCTCAGAGTTCACCCTCAGAATTGCATATTTTGCATAGGTCAAATTTCTCAAGACTTCAACCCTCACTAATGACTAAATGTACTTTGGGAGGGGTTCAACCACAAAAAACTTCATCACATGAAGCTCAGAAGTGGACTCTTTAACAGTTAAGAAGCAGTGAGGAGGTGGTGTAAAGGTGAGGAGTGTGAACACATGTGGGGGGAGGTTGCTGGACAGAAGCATTCGCTGTGTGCAGGGGGATGGGTCCGCTGAGAAGCTACATGCCCACCCGCCCTCTGCGCGGCCGGCCCCCAGCACTGATCACAGGACGTGGCTTTGCTGTGAGTCCTGTCTTGCTTTCACTCTACCCTCTGCTTTCACCCTTTCACTTCCACTTGTGCAGTCTAGCAGTCTTTTTAAAAAAAATTTTTTAATTACACATACTTAACCATGACCCAACTAGTGCAGACTCCGGCAGGGGTCTGACATTCCTGTCCTGTGCAAACTACTATCCGCCTATGCGGAGAAAATGAAACTACGGCCGATAACCTCCCAGAAGTAGGTAACCTCTCCTTTGTCCCGCTAGCTAGCGCCCTCTTTTTCCGGCAGCCATCATGACTCCTGTTCCTGTGCTCTTCATACGGCTAAGTTTTTTCCTATTTTCTGCCTGTCTGTCGATTCTCTGGCATTCTTGTTTGTTGTCAAATTATGTCTCCAACCAGGTCACATAATTATGTAGCTCGATTGGGGAATCATGCTAAAATTAAGGCGTGATCGCAGTCGATTTGCTAGATAGAAAATTTCCTCTTTTTTTTAGATGATTTAATTAAAAACGTAAGGTTGGCATGGATCATTCACAAATCTCTTCACATGCCAGTGCTTCCAGCGGTCATTCTCAACATCATTGTCAGGATCGAAAGCGCTCTATGCATTATGCAACAGTTTAATTCTTGAGTAGTGAAACAAAATTTCAAGCTATCATAAACAAAACTTGAACACAAAAAAGTGCGCAAAATAACTCAGACTGTGCCTAAACTTAGGAATTGTTCACATCCGGTTGAAAAATTGAAAACCAGTTTTGGGTGAAAAAATGTGTTGAACGAAAGGTAAATGAACAGATTTTGAGCTTTCTTTTTGGATTTGTTTCTCTGTCTCTTAATTAGCTGTATGCTTGATAAAGGGAAGCGCTAAACAGTAATGGCTTCAGGTGAAGGCTTTAGAATGGCAAAAACTGTACCAGCAGATGAAAAAGCAAGCTTCTGTTAAAAACAGATGTAGTTAATCAGATGTGTGTATACAATTTTCAATTTTTTCCCTTTTAAATTCAGCAGTATGTACGTTATCACCACGTACACTGGAAAATGTGGTACAGACAGTGTGTGGAAAAAGCGAGTTTTATGCCCATGCATATCAGTCAAAACAGCATTGTACTGTATGTAGAACCTTACGCTTTGTAAACAGCATTGTACTGTATGATGTGGAACCTTACGCTGTGTAAACAGCATTGTACTGTATGATGTGGAACCTTACGCTGTGTAAACAGCATTGTACTGTATGATGTGGAACCTTACACTGTAATTACGCTGTGTACACAGCATTGTACTGTATGATGTGGAACCTTACGCTGTGTACACAGCATTGTACTGTATGATGTGGAACCTTACGCTGTGTAAACGGCATTGTACTGTATGATGTGGAACCTTACGCTGTGTAAACGGCATTGTACTGTATGATGTGGAACCTTACGCTGTGTAAACAGCATTGTACTGTATGATGTGGAACCTTACGCTGTGTAAACGGCATTGTACTGTATGATGTGGAACCTTACGCTGTGTAAACAGCATTGTACTGTATGATGTGGAACCTTACGCTGTGTAAACAGCATTGTACTGTATCATGTGGAACCTTACGCTGTGTAAACAGCATTGTACTGTATGATGTGGAACCTTACACTGTAATTACGCTGTGTACACAGCATTGTACTGTATGATGTGGAACCTTACGCTGTGTAAACAGCATTGTACTGTATGATGTGGAACCTTACACTGTGTAAACAGCATTGTACTGTATGATGTAGAACCATACGCTGTGTAAACAGCATTGTACTGTATGATGTGGAACCTTACGCTGTGTAAACAGCATTGTACTGTATGATGTGGAACCTTACGCTGTGTAAACAGCATTGTACTGTATGATGTGGAACCTTACGCTGTGTAAACAGCATTGTACTGTATGATGTGGAACCTTACGCTGTGTTGTTTTCTGTTGCCCTGTGCACTACCAGCCGCCAATGAGAGGTTTCTACAGTGTGCGGGGTGCACGCTTGGTGCGCAGGCCTGTCCGGGTCACCGTTCGACCCGGCCGGGGTCGTGGGGCCAAAGCCAGTTCCAAAGGCCGGGGAATAACTGTGGATGCTTCTGCCACGTGAGTACAGACGTAGTTGTAATCCAAATGAGAGCTGTACAGTTAGTGGTTTCTACACTGCAGTCGGAATTCATTTACAGCTTAGTCTTTTGTGAAGGACAGTCGACGGGCGCCATAGCCGAATGGTTAAAGCGTTGGACTTTAGATCTGAGGGTCCCAGGTTCGAATCACGGTGACGGTGCCTGGTGGGTAAAGGGTGGAGATTTTTACGATCTCCCAAGTCAACATATGTGCAGACCTGCCAGTGCCTGAACCCCCTTCGTGTGTATACGCAAGCAGAAGATCAAATACGCACGTTAAAGATCCTGTAATCCATGTCAGCGTTCGGTGGGTTATGGAAACAAGAACATACCCAGCATGCACACCCCCGAAAGCGGAGTATGGCTGCCTACATGGCGGGGTAAAAAACGGTCATACACGTAAAAAGCCCACTCGCGTATATACGAGTGAATGTGGGAGTTGAAGCCCACGAACGCAGAAGAAGAAGAAGGACAGTGACTCTCAAACTAGGAGGCAAGATTGCTCTGGCTCTTAGTGCTGCAGCCTTGGGGGCTTGTCGGCCTTTGGGGATCATTCTATAGCCAATGGTCCTAAACCCCTCTTGGCAGAGACAGTGGGGCATGTAACTTGGGCAAGACACTCTCCACAATAATTAAATTCTAGCCCAGATAGTAATATCATCATTTGCCTCCTCTTCTGTTCTGATTGTCCTTGTCAGACATAATTTACCGTCATATATATAAATGAGAGAAATATGTATATATATATATATTTGTTTAGATCTCACCCTGGACTGATATTGAACATTTCTGCCTGATCAAAACTCTTGATTTTTGTGTGTCTGAACTGCTTTGATTTTAACTGTGTACCTTTCAACTTTCCACACTATGCATTTGAGACAAACAGACAAGATTTTAATGGAAAAATGGGAAGGAGAAAAAAAGAATAAAAAGACCGATCCTGAATGGGAGAATTGGGTGGGAACTAATCATGTCCTTCTGTCTGTCAAAGGAGCAGCAGCTCCAAGGCTGGAGGAGACAATAAGAAGAAGGAGAAGGAGCAGCCTGACATCTATGAGGATGCAGAGGACGAGGAGGAGGCTGAGGAGGAGGAGGAGGAGAACGAGGAGGGCGACTTTGTCGACTCAGAGTCGGGCCAGAACGGCACTGAGGCCAGTGCTTAGTTTGCCTTCCAAGTGTGACCAAGTGATAGGGAAGGTCTTTTCTCTTGGTCTGCGTTGTGAGGCTGTGAAATCAACCTTGTAACGACACAGGAGAGAAAGGGTTTTCCTGCATTGACTGTGAGGGGGGTGGGGTTGACCAGTGAACTACTCGAACAAATGGCAGCCGGGAGGGGGAGAAGCCAATAAGCAAGCATGCATGCACTCACACGTGCATGCGCATGCACACGCACACACACACACACACACAAAACATACTGCAGTCCAAAACAAAGATTCAGTTCATATTTTCCTTGAAAATGGTATTACCACTCAAAGCAATTTTGCTATTTTCAGGAGGAAATCAAAGTTCATCAAACTTGGATTAGACGTCCAGGGATTTCATTTGCCTTTTTTTTTTTTTTTTTTTTTTTTTTTCCACAACAGATTTGATTGCTGATTTGTGTAGCGACTCAAGGAGGAACAAAATGTGCTGATGACTGGGTGGCATGACTTGCCCTCTCATGCATCCAGTGGGGCATTACTACTGAACATCACCACCCAGCTGGCCAAGCTGTGTCAGTGCTCTGCTCAGTAACATTTAAACCCTTATGAATTTGTTTTTTTTTGGTACAAAAAAGTTAGTTTGGAGCACTGGTTTTACCCATATTCAGTATATATAAGATATAAATAAAAAAATCTTCTGCAGGATCTGTTGTCATTCTATCAACTCCTTTGAGTCTCTTCAGTTAGAGGTCCTGGTCAGAAATGAAAAGATAACGTGAAAGAGAAATGTCTGATTTGGAACAGAAGTCAAAAGTCTGATAAGAAAGAGGGGCTAAAAAGGCACTGGGTTTTCGTCCATGCTGTTGCCTTAAATTTGAAAGTCTTGAAGAAAGTTGATAGCTAAGGAGAATGGCTGCAGTAAATTCATTGCTCCTTTCTTTCCCTGCATTGAAGAACAACTTCCTGTTTCTTTGATATTTTGTTTTGTTAATTGAAGAAAGGATAAGCACTTTCTGTTGGTAGTAGGCCGGTTTGCAGGATAGACTGACAGGGCTCTGTGACTGGTTGTTACTTGAAGAATGGATAAGCACATTTGTTGGTAGTAGGCCAGTTTGCTGTGTGACTGGTTGACCATCTTCCAAGAGGAGGAGGGGAGAAGATGGGATCAGACCATCAGGAAGTGGATGTTTTGATTCAGTGATAAAGAAATATATGTCTTCCTTCACCATGACTGTTGAGTTCGCAGCCTTTCGTTCCGACTCTGCCACTGTTAGGAATAGTTCGCCGAGTTATGGAGCAGTACCGTGACTGCCAATAGATTTGGCGGAAGCCTCAGCATACACAGTACATGGAATTGCTCTTGTTGATAATTTTTTTCCCTTCTATTTGTAAGCAGCCTCAGTACTTGGAGTCGTTCTAGTGAATACTTTTTTTGGTGTCATATACTGTATCATGTCAAACTGATGCAAACTAGGCCTATCAGTTTGCTCTGTTTGGCCAAATTTTTCTAGTGAATACTTTTTTTTCCTTTAGATAAAGAAGAGCAGGAGTGTGCGCACCAGAAGATCACAGCTTGGTCAGCAGATGCCCCCTGCAGTGTGGTTTGCTGTCGGTGTTCTTGCTTGTCAAGGACCCACTGACGTTTTGGTAACTGGCTTCCTCATCACTCAGTAGAACGCAGACTGCTGATACTTGTGCATTACGAAGGTGAAAAGGAGGCAAAGATTTTTTTTTTTTTTTTTTCCAGCAAACCACACTGGCATGGCATCTACCATGGGTGGCAGGTACTTCTGATTTCAATACAAAATACTAAAACAGACTTACTTGGGGTTAACTCTCAAAGCCTCTGTCTTTTACTGAAAACCCATACAAAACATGAGCGTAGGCAACAGCTAGGAGCAACGATTGCAGTGGACAATGATTCTTACGCCAAGCGGGAGAGTTTGGTGACGCAACTTTTCTACTTTTACACAAAAGACTACAGAAAGATGCTCAGAGCGTCATGTTGATGGTGACTTTTGAATCAGCATGGTGTGGTGTTACTTAAAGACAAAAAACACAAACTTCACGGTGGTGCTGCTGCACCTGTTGACATTGAAGTGCTGCAATTGTTTTCTCATTGTTGCCCAGTTCCTCACCCACCACAATTTGTTCCGGAACTGCATCATGTGGCGAGGTGAACTCACAGCTGATACAACTAACTGCTGCAGTGCTAAAAGTATGCTGTTGGGATGTGGGTAGGCCAGACCTTTTACCTTCGTTGTTCGCGGGGACGCGGTTGTCCACTTTTTGACTCCCCCCTGCTGAGTCCCTTTTGACGTGCTCAGGTTGTCTACACCATACTGTGTGGGCAGGCTGTCTTATAAAGGGTGGTTTTGCCCTTTATATGCATTTATTTTTCACTTTTTTTTTCTTTTTTTTTTTTACTTCCCATGGAACGCTTCTCATGGAAAACTTGCACCCCATCAACAGCATGTTATCTTCACTGTTGATGGTGTGCAAATTTTGTTGGGTGCATGTCAAGGTTTTTCTTGCTGGAGTTTTTTTTTTTTTTTTTTTTTTTTTTTTTACGAACTCCACGAAGAAGTGGATGGAAAAGAGCTCATGAAAAATGGCCACCATCATTCCAGCAGAAATATTTGAACCACTTTGGAAAGCCTCCAAAAAGCCAAAGATGTGGAAGCGACAGTGTTGGAGAGAGGACGTTTCTCCACACTACCCTCCCATGCATTACAGCATGTACGGACAGGAAGCAAGCAACTGTGTGTATGTGTGCATGGCAGTGTTGGTTTATTTTTGAGTGACTTTTTATATGAGAGAAATGTATTATTTTTGTACATTTCCTGTTTTTATGATGGTGATTTTTTTTTTTTTTTTTTTTTTTTTTTTTTTTAAACAGACATGGCAGGGCGTTTGGAATGTGGAAAGTTGGGCAGACCTGATCTGGTTTCTAAAAAAAGCAAATGCTGACTCCAGCTCATTTGGATTAAAAAAAAAAAATTAAAAAAAAAAAGCAGCAAAATGCCATTGAGTATGTAAGGCTGCATGAGTGCAGAGACTCAAACTGAGGATAACGAGTGCAGTGACACGCAATCAGGAAACAAAGGAAGATAAGATACACACCAGTACATGTTGTGTGCTCAGAACTTTGGGAGAAATAAGGATCACAAGCTGGAATGAACGAGAACAGGTGCAGGTAGGAAAAAAAGTTTGGGAAAGTCTTTATGGACTATATAGATGGTGACACTTAGGATCAAACCAGTCCAGAATTCATGGCTACTTTCCTTGATTGTTAAATGGATGCAGACTTTCATCAAGCCTGAAAGAAAGAAGAGTATTCTTTTTCTTCTTTTATTTATTTATCTATTTATTTGTTTATATTTGAAATTTATTAAGTGAATGACACACATGCAGTTTTGCTTGGTTTCTCTAATAAAAAGACTTGAGGAAGAAGGCTCCTTCTCACAAAGATTAAGGTGGTGAGTATTTAAAGAGTCCATGTGAGAAACTTCCAGTTTCTCTGGGTATACACTGGTACAAATTTGTACTCTTGATGAATCATTGGGCAGCTTGTCTGCTCACAAGCAAGTGACTTCTTGTAGGAGATATGGGAAAACGACAAAGTAATATATCTGCTTAATTTTTAAGCTCTCTGTGACTTTCAGCGGCATCTCCAGTGATGTCGGCAATCTGTATGTGAAAGAGCAGGAAATCGTGAAGTTGACGCAAACTGTGTTTTGCCCACTTTTCATTGCAGAAGCCAGATCCTGGCTGAGCCTGCGTAAAATTGATGACAATGACACGAATCAAAGGCCTGAGGTCAACATTAAATGTTTACTTGGGCTTCTATGACAGAAAACAAAACAAAACAAAGAAAACAACAGGAAATGGCCTTGATGGTCCTTCCTGTGTAATGTCTTGAGAGGATTTCTGTGGGGATTGTTTCTCTATCTTTGAATAAAATAGCCTTTTTCAGCCAGTGGTCATGGAATATAGCTCCTTACAGGACCACTGTGCGACATTGTACAAAGACATTTTATGTTTCATTTTATCAATTGTGAAGTACAGTAGTGGTTTATTTTTTTCGGGTCCCCTCTTAATACTTCCCCACATCGCTTTCGTAGGTCTGTTCAGATTTCTTTTCTCTTCAGAGTTACTGATCTTTATTGTGGTTGCTTTTTGTTGTTTGAATAATAATGCTAAATGAGATAAATAATTTTGTCTTTCCTCCTTCACCTTATGTATTTTCGAAATGCAGATGAAATGAGAATGACTTTATTCTCAAATGAGTTCTTAGTTTCAGTTCATAATGAAATGTATTTTTGTTTATGTTAATTAGATTTTTTAAAATAAAAAGTAGCAGGATCATATTATTAAAAAAAAACAAAAACTATATGGCTACTAAAAGCTTTGCATGATTTTTTCTGTATGCATTAAATGCTCTGTCTTGATTGCACCCTTTTTTCATGGATAATATTAATAAATGACTGCAGTGCTGTTGTCAGATATTTTCGATAATCCACTAGAGCCCATTTGCATAATGGTTTTGTATACAAATTTGTGACACAAAGGTTAAAAAAAAAAAAGAAGAAGAAGAAGAAAAAAGGAAGGCCAGGAATGTGTCATCCAACAACTTAGTATGAACCACCAGCTGCAAGAGATAATTGTTAATCCACCCTGAACATTCAGGTCTCAATTGTGAAGGTTAAAATGTGGATCAGTTCAGGTTTTTGTTGGGGTTTTTTTGTTTGTTTTTTCTTGTCTTTTTTTTTCTTCTTTTTTTTGTTGCTGAATCCTCACAATTGTATAATTACCTCAAACTTATTATACAGATGGACTCCAGTGGACACAACATAGAATCTGTTTCATGCACCTTCCCATGACCACTTGCTTTGTACACAGACCTATGGGTCTTGCAGGCAGTCAGCTGTGGACCGTTGTCTTGCGAGATAGAGATCGTAATTCAACACAGGGATTGTTCATGTCAGATAGTTGTTGATTTGTAATTTCTTAGGAAGATGTATTCAGTGTTTGTCTATGGTTCTTGATTATCAGCATTATTATTATTATGATTATAATCATAAGTGCATATGGTGTGGTTTAACTAGTTCACTTTGTTGTTGATATGTGGACAGTTTGGTCTGATAGGTGCTTTTACTGGTTCTCTTAACCGTTAGTTGTCAGCAACAATTCTGCTGTTGTTAAAAGTTTTCCCCATCCACTTGTAAGTGGTAAAGTGAAAGTTTTCACTAAACACTTATATATATATATATATATATATATATATATGGTTAAGTGAAAGTTTTCACTGAAACACTTTAATATATATATATATATAGATAGATATATATATATATATATATATATATATATATATATAAAGTGATAGAAAAAAAAATTGTGGGAAACACCTAATCAGGGCTCATGAAGAAGTCCAGAAGATCTTAAGTAAATATGGAGAGAAAAAAGTTAAATGGAACACACAAAATTACTGATATTATTATTCAGTTGACATAACTATGTATGAAAATTTGGTACATTATTGAATCAGTCTTCATCATGGATTGTTTTTTCACAAACTGTAACCAGATTCTTTTGTTTTCCTCATTGGTTATTAACAGATATCTATTGCACTTTGACATTATCTTTGTCATTAGATATTGTCTGGTTTGTGTGGAAAACAAAACATAAAAAGCAAGGGAAGCTTTGCCAATGATCTAACAGTCATAATTTCAACTTCTCATGTTGTCTTTGCGCAGTGACAAAAGGAGTCATTTTTTCCCCCCCTGTTTTTGTTGTGTATTGTAATTACTATTGTGTGCACCAGTAATTGTGCTACAGCTTGCGTAAAGTTAGCTTTGCATGTTGAACTCTAATATTGTGAAAAAGTATCCTTTTTCTGTAGCCCAAAAGAGGTTTGTGGTTTCACTTCTTACTCCGTGGACTTCCTGAACTAGCAGCAGGCATGAGAATCAAACAGCTTGATGCAGAGCATCACCAGAGACACTGATTCAGTGTAAGTGTAGTACTCTGTGAAGTTTGGGGAGGGGCGGGGATCTGATTATTAGTATTACTCATTACAATTTATTTGAAATCAAGCATTTGAAGCTAAACAGGAAAAAAAAAAAAAGTATAAGGAAAGTATGAATTTTAAGCGTGCATTCTCATGCCTGTACTAGTAATTGTAAAGATTAAATGTTTTCATGTTGTCAGAGAGCATTATCACAGCATGTTATTCAGAACATACAACATTTGAAATAGGATGATTTCAGAACTGCTTTCCCATCAGTTCTCTTGAATGGTATTTTAGGCATATTCTGAGGATTTGTTATGCATGTTAGAAAGAAAACAAAAAAGTAGAAGTTTGTATTTTCCTAAATATTTATCTTTGAATTAAAAACTGAGCATACACACAGTATACAAATCTCTTTTTTTTTTTTTTTCGTTTTTTTTGGTCCCTTCCATTTCTGATACCAGTATTTGGATTAGTTCCTGTTGAGGTTTTGCTCGTAGGAGATGAGATTGTTTTACTATCAGAGAAGGATCAAGCCCATGTCTGAAGCCGTTCGCGAGAAGTTTTGAAATAAATGTTGTGTGAAAAAATGATTGGTCACAGTCTGGTTGGTTTGTTTTCTGCATGTGTGTGTGTGTGAGAGAGAGCAAGCTTTCATAGATTTGTTCATAATTTGTATGTGAAAAGTCAATGATGTTTAGAGCTCCTTTACAGTACATGTTTGGTACCTTAAACAAGTTCTGAGGTGATGTGGAGAGGCAAAATTCTTGTCCAAATTGTATGAAAATATGATGCAATCTTTGTATAACGTAGAAAAAACATTAGTCGAAACACTCCGTAAAAGAGGAAACCTGCTGTTTTGCCTGGCTGATAAGAAAGCAAGTGGCACAAAACAAAATTTTAATTCTAATGTAGCCGACCAGCCATTGTGGCGAAGTGGTGAACGTCATGTACTGAAGTCTGGGAGGTCGTTGGTTTGATTTGCAAGGGAAGTAGGGATTTTTTCAGCTCTCGTCCAGCTCCCACCCAGAGTTGAGTGTGATATGGGTTTAAATGGGAAGACCACACAATCAAGTATCATCCATTTCATGAGTGCATCTTTGTGAGCATTGCTCAAATTTCCTGACCAACACTGCGGATGTCTGTATCTCTAGAGTCTGGTCAACGCCAGGGTATCTTTATGATAGGAAGCGTAGAGTAATGACTTGTCATGTAGTCCCACATCTAAAAAAGGACCTCCAAAGCAACACCGTCATCAACATCCTACCCCTTCCTTCATTATCTTTTTTTCTTTTTAATTTCAAAAGAATGGGAAAAAGGTCCTAAATTCTGTGGTCTTTCATGCCATGCTCTCATGGTGACCTCAGTTCCTATCCCCCTCCACTTCCATGCTTTGGGTGAGTCCTGTCAAGGTCTTAGGTGTGGATGGATTCATGAGAGACTGTTCAAGGGATGTGGTGATAAGTGTCCACTCTGAAGTATGTTAAATCAGAGCAGGCACTTCTGAACACCACCAAAGTGACATAGAAGTGGTGCAGGGCCTCCTTGTGAGTGGTCTCCTGGTGACTTGATATTGCTAGTTCCCTGTGAACTGCTGATGCTAGGACTGCGACAGACGAATCCAGGTGTGGCTGTGTATGGGGGACTCGGAATGAGCAGTGTGGGATTAGTGCCAGTGCATTCCATTATGCGATGTCCCAAGAGAATACTTTAAAAATGACATCAGAAACTCTGTTATGTGTCCCACTGTGGCCAGTGTATTCAACAGATTTTTTAACACATACATAAAAATAAGTGGACAGTATATAGTTAGGAAATAATTTTAAGATTTTGTTTCAGCTTCACTGATAAATGAATTAAAAATAATCTGAGAATATATGACTGCAGTTCCATACTGACCAAATTACTTAAAAAGGAAAAAATACACAGATTTTCATGCTGGTAGTCATCAGAGTGACATGCACCCAGTACAGTGCCACATCATACATCTGTTAATTATCTTTGTTGCTAATAGCCCTGCCGACCACACTGGGCCATGTTAGGGCTGAATAACTAACTGTCTATCCGTAGAACTTGAAAACAACTGGAAAAGAAAGTGAAGCACAAGTACAGTCATAATCATGCACCCACAAACCTATGACATGTCTCTGGTATTGACCATTCCATGAATGTTTTGCCAGAGCTAGTGTTAAATTGATATAAATCACTCTCACCTTGTTCACAGTTAAACACTAACTTGACTCAGCCAGACTTCTTTTGCCTTTCAACCAGCACTCTCCCACACACTTCACCATCCTGTCAAGAACACTTATACTCTTTACACAATCTACCATACCAATACACAATATCGAAGATAAGAAGAGTCATTAAAAGATCTGAGAAATGAACCCAGGACCAACAGATTTGGAGAACAAAGCATCTGTACCCAATACAATGGCAGTTTTGTTAACTGTCGGTGTTGGTATGGAATGTCCGCTTGTTTGAAACAGTTCCTTGATATTGACTCAGATGTTCCATTTAATAATGGAATCAGAAACAATGGCTAGATTCCTATAATATATATATATATATATATGTGTGTGTGTGTGTGTGTGTCTTTTGAACATTCAAATTCTCATAAACATTTTTGTACCAGGTGGTGAACTTTCAACCTCCTGCAAATAGGCTGAATGAGAATGAGAAAAGATCATGAAGAGCATTGTCATCATCTGTGTATCTAATGATGGCTATATTACCACAAAAAATAAAATAACACAAGCTGAATAATAGAAATGCTTGTACCCCACACATGCAGACAAATTGAATGCGCCATACAAATTTATTGATGGACACACACGCACACACACACGCACACACATTCACTGAAATAGAAAGGGAGAGCAGATTTGCAATGTCCTATTTAAGTATGCATAGATCAGACTATAGACGGAACCAAAGGCCATGTTCAACATCAAGATGGATCATTGGTCGATACATTGCAAAAAGACGCAGTTCTAACCCTTTACTCGTCACAAGGCAAGTCGGGACAGCACAAGTTGCGTCCCTTTGTTCAGTCGTACTTTTTGTGTCAGCAGTTTTCTGGTGAACAAAGTACATTTATTCGCCTTAAAAAAGGAAAATATCATTTTAGCTTACCTTGAATCAATCGGTCAAGATTCTCAACTAAAACTTTCTGCTTCTTTTTGTTGAAATGGCTACTAAAGCATCAATCTTTCATCGTTCTTTGTCTCTTGGAAATAAATTGAAAAAAATTAATGGCTTCTTTTTTTCTGGCATTTTTACAAGCAGTATTTTCCACCGTAAGTCAGTCTCGCAATCCATCTCGAGCAGCCTTTTCCAACCCGACATAATGGGGGTTAATTCTGCACACAAGTCCGTACTTTGTCAGTTAAAACGAGAGATGGCGACCATCTCATCTCTTCTCTGGGCTAGCGGATGATCAATTTCGTCTGCTCAATGTTTTCGGAAGTTCAGTTGCATGACGGGACTACATGACGTAAGTGGTCACGAGATTTTACGCCATATTGAGAGATCTTGGGACTCGGGTGGTCAATAAATCAAAACACGACAGTGGTAAACAGCGTAGTGACTTCGGTGAGTACATTTCAAAATATACATCTGTAATAGCAATGGTATGTTTACTCATTGATTACTTTTTCTGTTTGAAACAGAAATCCAGTTTGCTGGAAAGGACGTATTTGTGTGGCAGTTACTATCAGCTGTGAAAACCACAGCCACACAATATAACTGAGGCATACGCCCGTTGTTATCAGTGGAATTCTACGGAACGAGAATATTGAAAGTTCCTGCTAGTTTAATATGTTGACAGAGAACACAATCACAACTTTCTGATCATGAAAAGCTACGTTTTGGTGGGCGAATTTTATTTGTGACGTGTCGCACTCGCACAGTTTAGCAAAGCCAGCATCGAGGTGGTGGTCAGGTCACGCCTCTTTTCCATTTTCCGGAAACCCAGTCGTACAGTATTACTATACTATTCTCTCTCTACTATACTCTCTCTCTCTCTCTCTCTCTCTCTCTCTCTCTCTCTCTCTCTCTCTCTCTCTCCCTCCTGCTGTACACTTTACAGCCACACCTTCCAAACTCAAATTGTTTCATGCATCTGTAGCTTACAAATCAGATTGAAACACATTTTTACATTTAGATTGCCTTTTGCTCACTAGTGTAAAAATGTTTGAAGTGCAATCAAACATGGACCAATTCATAGTTAAAGCAAATCAAATGATTCGACCATCCAGTGGATCCCATAGCACTGTGGAGTCAGCAAAAATGAGGAGGCAGACAGGCTGTCAGAGGTGGGCAGCAAAATGAACAGACTGACCATCCTATCTTATATCTATAGAGAAGCACGAGCAATCTTGAAGAGCCAGTTCAGAAAACAATGGAGAAACAAATACCAAGCTGGATCGGAAGAGGATACTATCTGGTCAATAAAAAGAGCACAGCAGGTAGTCCTCTTCCGACTGAAAACTGGACATTGTAGGCTTCTTTCCCACCTCATCAGACTGAGATTGCCCACTACTGATGAATGCCCATGCGGCATGCGTTTGCAGACACCAGAGCATTTGCTTCAGTTCTGCCCAACTTTTGGTGCATTGAGGAGGAAAACCTGGCCCTGTGCAGAGGAACTTGATAAGCTCTTAGGACCCACATGCTGCACTGCAGAAGACAGTGGACTTTGCACTGCAGACCAGATGAACCATCTGACAGCATGACCAGGGGAATGTGGAAGAAGAAGAAGAAATGATTGGAATAATCAAAAGAACTTTTACTTATCTTGATCTTTATTTTAGTTTTAATATTTTAAGCTCTGGTGTGACCACACTGAGGTATGGAAACACTGTGTGGTGTCCTTCTCAGAAGTGACAATCCGTTGCATTTGAGAAAGTACAGAGAAGAGCCACAAAACGTTTACGTGAATGAAGGCACATGACATAATGTTCAATTAACTTGCTTAAAATTATTTTCCCTTGAGGCTAGGAGGATACATGGTAATCTCATTGAGAATATAAACTTTTCATTGGTGATGTTAAACTTTTCATTGGTGGTTGATGTGTCTTGGGGTGAATTCTTCTCTCCACCTCAGTACAGTTCCATAAGAAATACTGATGGAAAACAAATTGTGCAGTGTTCAAATACTATTAGAAGAAAGATTTGCTTCAGTAATCAAGTTACTAACATATGGAATCGAGTGCCACGGCCTCTAAAACAAGCACCATCTGCTAACTCATTCAAGAATCAACTGGACGGTTCTGCAAAACTCAGAACTTTTTTTTTTTTTAGAGAGTTTGATGAATAGATAAACTGAAAACAAAGCATGGAACCAAAATAAATTTCTAACAAAATATGTAATAAAACAAAGAAGGGACTGTTGAAAAGCTTCAAGCTTACTTTGTCCATATCCTACTACTACTAGTACTACTACTACTGATACAGTTTAATTACTTGATATTTGAAAGCAAAATATGCAGATACTAAGTAAAAGCTTTATTTGGTGTCATATACTGTATGCTCCTCCTGTTTCATTGATTCATTTGTTTGACTTTTCAGATCAAATAAAGTATCAGAATGGCATCCAGAAAGAAAGTTCTGTTGAAAGTTATTATACTCGGTGACAGTGGGTGAGTTATTGATTCTTTCTAATTTCTTTTGATTTGTGTTTGTTCAGCCATCATTGTTCATTAATCATGTGTGCTTTATGATTTTGAGTCACACACACACACACACACACATTTTTTTTTTCTTTCTTTTTTTTTTTTTTTAAGGGTAACACTATGTGCTTGTTTTTGATAAGCTATAGGATTTGGATAAAGTAAACATTAAACATGGACAATTTCTCAGAAATGGACTTGAGACTTCACAAGTTGACAAACTATATAATGATAAAGGTATTGTTTATAATTCATTAATTGTCTCTGGCCTTTGAATGACAACAAAGGCCAGGATTTTACTAAAATGTTTCGTCTACAAGATTTACTGTTAATTGGAATTTCCTGAATGCACACACACTTCAGCTTCAAAGATCTGTATAACTAAACACACCTTATTCATCTCTGTTACTACAATGGTATGATTTATAAAAAAAAAACCCAAAAAACAAAGATTGTTATAAAAAAAAATGTCAACTAATTTTTATCATTTTGGAACTTGTCATGATTTTTTTGTTTTTTGTTGTTGTTGTTGTTTTTTTTTTGGGGGGGTTGTTGTTTTTTATTCTGTTGTGTCGCATGCAGTTTTCTCTGATTGTGGAGTTAATTGATAGAGTGTTCTGTTATCTATGATTTGTTTCCATTGTTCTATTGCTAATTTTTCTTTTGAAGACAGCTTTGCGTTTGGGTATAGAATATTCATTAAGATTTGCTTCTATTTTTCCAGTGTGGGCAAGACATCCCTGATGAACCAGTATGTCAACAAAAAGTTCAGCAACCAGTACAAGGCAACCATTGGTGCCGATTTTCTTACTAAAGAAGTTATGGTTGATGACAGATTAGTCACAATGCAGGTTTGTTTTTCAGTGTTTTTGTTAAATGTTTTGAACTACTTTGGGCACAGCAAAAAAAAAAAAAAAAAAAAAAGAATAACCACTACAATCACTACCTCAACCGTCCCACTAACTGTACAACAAATAACATGAATGCCAGTCCTTTGATTGCGTATTCTTAGAATGAACTTTTTACTTCTCTGTTCCTGCTTTTCTTCATTTTTTGTCCCCTTTTTAAAAAATTCTGAAACCTGGAGGTTTACTGTTATCTTGATCTTTCTAAAAAAGATAATTTCTAAAATTGTCTAACTTTGAAGGTAAGAAGTATATTAAGCAGATTTCATCCAGAATATTAAAAGATATCCATTCTGAACAATTCACAACCTTACAAGCAGTTGCACATATGGATTGGCACAGTTTCACGGAAGCAGTTGTTTATACATCGGTGACCTGCAGTGTCTTGAAGTTTGGCATTGTTGCTTTTGTCCTGTGTTTTGAAGTTGTGCACAGACCAATCAAAAGCTGCAGTGAAATATGTCCTCATCATTTTGTATCATTGTTGTTCACTGGCGGAGGGCAATCTCTAGAGTAGAAACTTCTGAAATTTCAACCGTATTTTGTGTGCATACAGCAGACACACACAATACACACGTGCACTCACACACACAAGTCATAACACACAATCATAAATTGTACACAATCAAAAATTCAGCCAACAAATTCTTGTATTTTCTAGATCCATGTCTGGTGTGATTTCAGATATGGGACACTGCAGGTCAGGAGCGGTTCCAGAGTCTGGGTGTGGCTTTTTATCGGGGGGCTGACTGCTGTGTTCTGGTCTTTGATGTCACCATGCCCAACACCTTCCGAGCTCTGGACAGCTGGAGGGACGAGTTCCTGATCCAGGCCAGTCCACGAGATCCTGAGAACTTCCCCTTTGTAGTCATTGGCAACAAGATTGATTTGGAAAACAGAGCGGTAGGTTGCTAGCCGTGGTGTATCTATGGTCTGTCTTGGATGATCACTGTGTTAGTAACAGTGTCAAGATTTTTGTACGCTGCCACAAATGGTTTTTTTCTCTTGTGTTTATGAGATGTCTTGTTTATGTAGAAAATAACCAAATTTGTGTGTGTTTCATTGTGCATGTATCAGCTTGTGTGTGTGTGTGTATTAGTGTGTGTATGTGTGCACATGTTCATGTTTTTGTGTCAGTGTGTGTGTTTTTATGTAGATGTGTCAGCGTGTGAGTGTGCTTTTTTACAATTACCATTACGAATCCTGTCACCAGAATAAAGGTCTGAAAATTTCCTTTTTAAATATTTGCCGATTGCTCTTCACATAATTGTCACTCTCTCTCTCTTTTTTTCCCCTCCAGTTTAGAGTTATGCATATGTGTGACTCGACTGGTGTGAAAGAGCTTTGATTTGTCTCTGTTGTCAAGATCTAGTGCTATATAAATACTAATTTAATTGCACATACATAACCGTGACCCACTGGTGCAGACTTCGGCAGGGGTCTGGATTCCTGTCCTGTCTAAACTACTGGTCTGCTATGCAGAGAAATTCGAAAGAAGCTGCAGCAGATAGTTTCCCTGGGTAGTTTACATCCCTTGCATTAGCAGAAGCAGCGTCCTCTTTTTTACGGCAGCCATTGGTTTTCCAGACCTGTCCTACATTTGTGGCTAAGTTTTTTCAATTTTTCTACTTTTCTGTCCTTTCATTGACTCCTTGTCTCAAGATTTAGCACTATGTAAATACTAATCATAAATTATTATCATCTCTCTTCCTCCTTCCCAGGTGACGGCCAAGCGAGCGCAGGGTTGGTGCAGCAGCAAGGGGGAGATCCCGTACTTTGAGACAAGTGCCAAGGAGGCCATCAACGTGGAGCAGGCCTTCCAGACGGTGGCCAAGAACGCCCTGGCCCAGGAGAGCGAGGTGGAGCTCTACAATGACTTTCCCGACCAGATCAAGCTGTCCAACGACCAGAACAAGCCCAAAGAAGGCTGTGCATGTTAGTTTAGCATAGGGTCTGGTCTGGTCTGTCTTTGTGTGGAGGGTTTTTTGGGTTTTTTTGTCTCTCTTTTTCTTTTTTTTCTTTTTTTTTTCCTTTATATTATTAATGATGTGGAATGATTACAACAACAACAAAAATATGTAACAGGTTGAAAATGTCGAGAAAAGAATGGGTATAAGTAAGGTATTGGAAAAAATTAACTTGAGAAAATGTGTGAACCTTCGAAAATGCAATGCCTTTTTTTTTTCTTTTTTTCTTTTTTTTTCCCCCCCTCTTGGTGCATGAGTGCATTTCCTAGCTGGCAAAAGGCATAATGGAAGGTACAAGTTCATGAGCTTGTAAAATACTACTCAAACATTTTTAAGATAGATTTTCAGACCAAGCTGAATATTATTGTTTTCTTTTTTCTCCTTTTTTTTTTTTTTTTTTTTTCTCATAGAATGTGTGAACCATGAATGGCTGTTTTGCAGGTTTGCCTCAACAGATTTGCTTTTTATATTTTCTTATATGTGTTGGATCCATGATTGATTAACTGGGTGAACCCCGAGTAAAAGCTTGAAATATCGTTTGGTTTCTGTAAAGATGTTATGCTATGTATAGGCTAGATTGAAGGAGGGTTATTCCTGATTTATTGAGGAAAATGGTAAAGTCAGTACCATGTACAGAGTAGAAAGTCAGCTTGATGTAAGTTATGCGGAGTTATCACCTTAGTTTCAGAGGGATCAAAGTATAAAGTGTATCTGTGGACTGTATCCAGCATGTTTGCATGTAAAAGATTGCTTGCTCTGTGTATGGTGTATGTTTGAAGGTTAGTTACAAAGCTGTATTCAGGTAAAAAAAACAACAACATCAGACGCCGCTGAACCAAGTTTTTCCTGGCAGTGTGTGTAAGTCTGAACAGGCCCTAGTGCCCTCCCATAGATTCAAAATGTTGCAGACACGCATTCTTACAGGACACATTCACTCACAAGGCACTCTCACTATTTACTGTAACATTGAGAGCAAAGCATTTGTTCCTGATTACTGATGTACATTATGTCATAGGACCCTGAGGGGGGGTGGGAGGGGGGTTTAGCAACGTGTGTTTGGTATTATATGTCTAAACGTAATTAAGATTGATTTGTTCATTTTCAGTGCATGTGAATTACAAAGTGTAATGTTGGGGGCGGGGGGGAACAATGATTGATGTATGTGTGAGTGTGTCATGTTCGAGTAGTCCTTTGCAATCATTTCTGAAAAATATTACATGTCATAATCTACCAAGGTGATTTTGGGACTTTGAAAATCAATTCCATTGATGGTGAATAAGATTCTTTTTTTTTTTTTTTTTTTTTTAAATAGTTTGGAGAATGCACGCTATTTCAAATACGTAACATCCCCATCCCTACCCCAGTGGATTTGACAGTGTTACTGAATGTGAAGCCAGAGTTCTTTCCATCCACTGCTTCTTTTCTTTCTTTTTTTCACCCCTCCTTGTTGGCACCTGGTAAGATGAAAAAATTCAGTGTGGAGGTGGCGTGGGGTTGGCGTTGTTGAGAGAGGCAGAGGTAGAGGGCCCAGAGTGATCGCGAATCGATTGCGATCGTGTCTTAATTTTAGCCCGATCTCCCAATCAAGCCACATAATTTTGCGACCTGTTTGAATACATAATTGGACACAAAACAGAAACGCCAAAGAACCGATAGATAGAAAATGCGAAAAAAAACTTAGCCGTATGAAGTGCACAGGAACAGGTGTCGAGATGGCTGCCAGAAAAAGAGGACGCTAGCCAGGGGGACAAAGGGGAGGTTACCTACTTCCGGGAGGTTATCAGCCATAGTACTTTCGTTTTCTCCGCATAGGCGGATAGTAGTTTGCACAGGACAGGAATGTCAGACCCCTGCCGGAGTCTGCACTAGTTGGGTCACGGTTAAGTATGTGTAATTAAACGTAATTTTAGATAGAAAATTTCCTTTCTTGTCCATAATTATGTATGCTAACTGCATTATTGTTTTTCTTTCTTTTTTTTCCATGGTGTTGACTGGGTATGTACTTCAAGGCTTCTATCTTAATATCAGAAATCTTGTTCCTTTTGTGAAGTAAAAACTATTTACTCTTTTTCTGTGGAAGAGACAGGAGATCACATTTTCATTCTTTTCTCAGAAAGAAACCTGGTCAGTTTCCAGGAAAATGCTGAAATTTTAGCTGTGGAAAGGGAACCATTTGTCCTGTTTTCAAGGAGAAATCTTCCCAGTATATATAAAGTACTTTGTGATGAGATGAACTGAATAAATGGATGGTCTAGTTGGCATTGTGAAAAGTACTGACTGTTAGTGTTCAATTTCTGATTTTTTATTCTTATTCAGCCTAATTAATGTACTTCTTTTCTTTTAAATCTCCTTTTTTTTTTCTTTTTTTTTTATTAAGCTAGATTTAATAGACCTAAATTGTTTGATGTTCCAGGTACATGCTTGAGCAGTAGCATACATCATGTACAGCATCCTATACTCTGTGCTGCTGTGTGGTCTGTGTCTGTTCATGTTTAGACTTATGTGCGCTCATTCTGTTACAACAGTTAAGTTATAGTACGAGAAGTATGGGGCAGTTGTACATGAATTGTGTATTGTATGCAATTAGGTGTCGAACAATGATTAATGAAGCATTCAAACTCCATTGTTGTAAAGAGGGTATGTTTAAAGATAAGGTCCAACTTGTCTGGAGATTAAGGTCCATTGTTGTATATTATATTACTGATGTGTGCAATAGCCTCAGTGAGTTTCTGTGTTCCAGAATCTTACAGATAATTGGGTTTGAAGAGCAAAAATCACAGACATGGGCCATGAGTTTTATATCTTTCTTTCTCTCTCTCTCTTTTTTTTTTTTTTTTTTTTTTTTTTTAGAATAAAAGATTTTTATGCTCCATTTACTTGTTTCCATTTTTTCCTGTGTGTCGCGACAATATGAAATCAGTTTGCCCCAAGTTTTGAAATGTGCATATGTAAATATGTGATTCATAAGTGCTTTGTCCAATGTACAATTTAATTGATAGGTCTCAGTGTTCCACAGATTTTGGGTTTTTTTCTTGTTATTTCATACAAGCTGAAATATCATCTTTTATGACAAGATACATTGCTTGAAATAACTGCATCTGGATACTCTTAAAAACATCCATTTTTGTCATGTACATACAATTAAAAAAAGAAATTTCTTTCTGTAAAGTGTGTGTGTGAGAGAGAGAAACTTTATTTGGTTCAGCATACAATGGATCATTTGACCAGTTCACAACAAAATTAGTGGATTAATGGGTCATGAAAAACCACTTTCTTTCTCCCCTATTAGACTTATGTGTTCATTCTGCTGCAACAATGAAGTTATAGTACGAAAAGTATGGGGCAGTTGTACATGAATTGTGTATTATATGCAATTAGGTGTCAAACAATGATCTATAAAGTATTCAAACACCAAGATTGTGAAGAGGGTATGTTGAAATAAGGTCCAACTTGTCTGTGTGAGAGAGAAAAACTTTATTTGGTTCAGCTTATGACAGATCATTTGACCAGTTCATGACAAAATGATAATCAGTGGATCATTAATGGGTCATGAAAACCCCCTTACTTTCTCCCCTGTTAGCCCCTCCCTGAAGCAGTCACCAACCACACACACACACATGCATGCTAAGGCAAACACATGCGGCCACCCCTATAATCCCATCTTCCAGCCTACAAACACACATATGCAGTAGTAGTAGTGGGCCTCCTTCAGTCATGGCTGACCATGGATAGAGTATACTCGACCTAATGTCCAATTGGGCTGTCTGCTTGGACCAAGCAGTGTCGCCTGTGACTATAGAGACCAATGCGAGAGAGAGAGTCTCTGTCGCAGCGGTCACATGTGTAAGCTGATGCTGGTCTGTTGGCTGCCGTCCCTTTTCTGCGAGCTCGCTTTTCTGCTGCAGCAGCTGACAGTTTGTCCTCACCAATCCGTAGCTGATTCTTGAGAGTGCTTCTCCATCTGTTGCGGTCATCTGCAAGGCCCTCCCAGGAATCGGTGTTGATCTCAAGTGCAAATTAATTACAAATATGCACCACACACACATCACAAATGCGTAATGCACTTTATGTTCGGAAAGGCAACTGGTATGGGGATTGGTGCAGGATAGTTGTGCAGATTACATGTGACACCTGTGCCATTTTCCAAAGACAGTTGCACAGGTGTTGGAACATTTTCAGACTGGCAGAAACCCTTTCTGAAACCCTTGAGCTTGATTTGTTAACCCTTTCAGTGCCAATTTTATTTAATTACATAAAAGGTTAGTTTTGAAGAGAAATATATGATACCTAAAGTTTTCAACTATATTTACAGCTGTGATCATATTGTAGGGAATATTATTCTTTCTTTTTTTATATTCATTATTAAAATTTGTGTTAAAACAATGTCATTGTGGAAACTTATAGATAAAAGAGAAAAACAAATTGTAATAGAATAAAATGTAAACTAAAATAATTACTGCAACGAAAATATACCCAGACTCCACTCTCTGAATACACAGAAGCATAGATATATTCAGATACAATACACACGAGCATGTGCGCACACATACACACATGCATTTGGTCGATCCCACCAACTCAAACCAAGCTCCCACAATTCGTACGAACACATGTTTGCTCATATGCGCACACGCACACGCACGCACACACACACAGTATATATGAAATGAAAATGGTAAACCATGTGCAATTATCAACTGTTGAGAGAACGTGCAAATTCATGCCGCAAGCAAAGGAATACATGAAAATATATGTGTGCGCATTGTTCATAGTTGAAGATTAAAGAAGGACAAATAAACTAATGGATGAAAATGGAAGGAGGCAAAAAAAGAAAAAGAAAAAACCCCAAAAAACACAAACAAAAACGACTACCCAAATCATAAATTGGAATTATCGTAGCCTGCATGCGGTTGAGATCCACAAACTGAATAAAGCAATGCATCTAATAACCAAATAACGTTAAACATGCATGTATCATTACAACACAGAGACAGAATTGATTAAATTTATCGCATCCTTATTGAAAATAAAAATGAATTTCAGTAACCAGTCTTCTGTATACACTGTTCAGTGAGCAATGACGGACTCCAAAAACTTAAAACAATGGACTTGGATGGGAGAAAATCTGCTTGTGCTTGTTTTGCGTATGTCATGAATTGATGTCTGTGGGGAATGAGAGAGGTATGTATTAACTTTGTGGGCATACTGATGGACATACATTCTGACATTCACCGCATGGCCGTTGTCATGGATACAACTACCCAGTTTCAGTTTCTAAAGGAAGCGTCACTGCATTCCTCAAACCATATATGCTACACCTCATCTGCTGAGCAGATGCATGCCTGGCAGCCATACTCCGTTTTCTTGGGTGTGGGTGCTGGGTATGATCTTGTTTCACGCTGACATGATTTACAGGATCTCAAATGTGCGTATTTTGACCTGCAAACACGAAGAGGGTTCAGGCACTGACATGTCTGCACATAACTTGACCCGGGAGATTAGAGGGGAGGGGGGTGGGGGAATCTCAACCTCTAAGCCCACCAGATGCGTCCAAACCGGGGATCGAACTCGTGGATATTCGGGCGAGAATCCCGGCAACGGACTCACTAACCATTCGGCCACCACCGTACACGTCATGTCCAGTGCAAGAAGACAGCAGACAGTGAGTGAAAAGACGTTGCAGTGACCACTGCTCAGCTCTCGCCTCAGTGTCGAGGACATGTCTTTCACAGTGCGCCTTTTATCACCGCAACCGCTGCCGCCAACACAGAGTACATGATGTAACCTTCAACAACGCACTTAAGTGAAAAGGTGAGAGGTTAAATTAACGTTTAACGACTCAGTTATAATGTTGGAAATATGCGCATTGCTATCCACTCTCTGCCTCATTCCTCCCACATCTCCTCAATAATATCATATCTCTTTTATATCTTTCTGTCTATCTCTATGATCCGAATTGTTTATTTTGTTTTGTTTCTCTATTTTTTTGTGATTTAGCTGGAGTAAGGAAGCTTTCAGAAATGTTTACTTCGACGGTGGGAAAATGGACAGTAAAAACTGAGCGAACTATCTCCTTTGAATAGGGTATTTTTGCCAGCATGTTGTTGTAACCTGGTATGTACACTTTCATGACCATTTGCGCCAACTGTGAATCCAGGAAACTGGGTGAAAATCCCAAGCTCAAGCTCCATGATGCGTCTTGAAGTCTCAGTTTTATTTTCCCATTAATTCGTCAGCGACATTGTGACCTAGATCTTTGACCTCTGACCTCCACAGTCAAAAACATTTTGTAGCCGAGCTCGCCAATCAATTTGGTGAAGATCCGAGCGACTTGCACCTGGCAGATTTTGATTACACCCAACGTTGAATTTCTACACATGTTGTGCTGTAGTCATGGCTTTTCTGACAAAGGTCAATGAAAACTGAGTGCAATACTCACGTTCTTGCACGTCGGCAATTGAAGCATTTTCTGTCCTGACAAGTAATGACTGAGCCAGCTCATCTGCACTAAATGGATACGGTATGTTGTAACATACCTACTTAAAGAACGAAGCTTGGTCTCTGTGTGTGTGTGTGTGTGTGTGTGTCTGTCTGTCTGTCTGTCTCTGTCTGTGTCTGCGGTGTGAGTGTGTGTCCCGTCGGCCGTGTGTGTCTGTGTGAATGTGTGCCACGGTGTTTTCTTCTTTACCAATTCAAGAAAAGGAGGGGGTAATGCAACGATCATCAGTGGGCGAGTACTGGGGGATGGTGGTGGTAGGGGGGTGGGGGGGGGTGCAGGGTAATCAGTGTGTGTGTGTGTGTGTGTGTGTGTGTGTGTGTGTGTGTGTGCTCATGTACGTTTATGTGTATTTGATCGTGCTTTCATATCTGTGAAACTGCATGCTTGTTGCATATCCGTGTTATGCATGTGTGTTTGTCAGGTGAACCGGCGTGTGTTTTTTTGGGGGGTGGGCCGGGGGGTTAGGGGGGGAGGTCTCAAGGCCTGACTAAGCGCACTGGGTTACGCTGCTGGTCAGGTATCTGCTTGGAAGATGTGGTGTAGCGTATATGGATTTGACCGAACGCAGTGACGCCTCCTTGAGCTACTGATACTGATACTGATACCAATCTCTACTCTTTCCTGCGGTTATATCCGCGGTTTAGGGGTAACTGCATAATTAGGCATCCAGCCACACATTTGCACACGTTTACCTCCCTTGCTAATGGTGACTTCCCAGATGGGTGTACAAAGCTGTTCCTCGACACGTTTTGGCCCGATTTCGATGCAATTTTTTTTTGGTGTTTTTTAATGCGAAAAGCTGTTGAGTGTGTCAACATGGCTGTCAGAACGTACAGTACAGAAGAGTTAGCTAGAATTTTGTTTGATTTTTCCACACAACGTCGACAATAGCAAACGTGATCGAAAACGAAAGTAATGGTGTTGTTGATCAACTGAAGTGATTCTGGCTATCCTGATGATGATTACATGCTACCAGGTGCATCAACAGGAAGGGGGCGGGGTCGTGTCAGAAGTGGGTATAGAAAAAACCCAATATTTTAGCTTGAATCCTTCATTTTGGGGTTTTCATCACCGGCTGTGAAGCAGCCCGGTCCAGATGAAAGCTTCAGTGGAACTATTGTTTACAGACTCGGAGTTTTTGTGTCGTAATATTGTGTGATAGTGTTTGCAGGTGTGTGTGTGTGTGTGTGTGTGTGTGTGTGTGTGTGGATTTATGTGACTGGATATGTACAATGTTATGTTTAAAACGACATGGTAGTGCAGGAAACAACATAATTGCACCGGTGTTGCTGTGTCTAATATATTTGCTTATACATGAGCACTATTTTTCACCTGTAAAATGAATAAATTTTAATTTTCTTCTTTTTTTCCAAAAAATATTCTGTTGTTTTTCTGTTGTTGTTGTTTTTCTACAAATAAGTTATCTTCCCCAGAAAACATCAGTACACTTTTACATACCGGCTTTTAATTTTTGTGATTAAAAAAAAAATTTGAGGTAGATGATTATTTTGAAAAAAAAAAAAAAAAAAATCACAATAGTTCCAGAATTGAAAGGGTTTTAAGCAGCAGTTGAGAGGAAGGCAGTTCTAGAGTTGTGAAGATGCTCGAGCTTTCCTGGCCGTTTTAGGGCGCGGCGATTTTTGGGCATACCTAAATTAAGGCGGTCTAGCTGACGCCATGGACATGTGATTTGAAAGAATGGGGAAAGATGCGTGAAATTTGCTGATAAGATGGAATAGTCATCTTATGTGCAAGTGTATCCACGTGACTGCTATCAGATACTTATCGAACGTCCCTTGTATCACACCATGTGAACCGCCGGGGCTCGTCATGGGTGTGGTTATGTAGCCTGTGTGGAGCTTCGGGTGAACGTCATGAGGGCAGTGCCGATGGGGCATATGGATAAGAATCGTGTCATGAACGAATACACCAAGAAATATGTGTATTTGGAAACCGCAGTGTGTCCTCCTCCTCCCCCTCATACTTCTAACTACTACTACTACTACTACTAATAATAATAATAATGTTGCTGCTGCTACTACTACTAGTTCTTCTGCGCCTCATGACCATCATGATAATCATCATCTTCTTCATTGACAGAGAGAGAGAGGGGGGGGGGGGGGGAGAGAGAGAGAGAGAGAGAGAGAGAGAGAGAGGTTAATTATGTGACAAGGAGAAAAACACACCACGAAAATGCCCAACAGCCTTAGTTGCTGACATGTTCTGAAGCACTTTCCCAGTCTGCCCGTGCAGGTGCCAAGCAAGACGGACCGCGGACATGAGCAAACGTTGCTTCACTGGACAGGACAGGACAGGAGAAGGTCAGTCAATACACAGGCCTGGAGTGTAACGCCAGTGGAGTGGATCCGACCACATTTACAGGACGGAACATACCGAAGTCATTTGCACGTTTCAAACAGTTTTGCACTAGGTCTGGGTTACTTGACGTGTGGAAGTCTGCTCTTCAACGCGCGTGAGGAGAAACGACTCGGCCACAGCTGGATTCAGTCCATGTTCATCAGGGCACCCTCCTCATTCCTTTGGTGCAGTCTGCAGCACAATGCAGCGTCCGCAGCCTGCTGGAGAGGGTGCAGCTGGAAGCAGTACGACGCATCATCCACAGGCAACTGGAGACAGTCAAAGTGTAGGTGGCACGAGGCAACAAACACGACCAACTGAGGAGGGTCAGTATGTGGACAGTTCGCTACAGTGTCAACAGTCACAGGGTAGAAATGCAACCAGTTTGAGGCAGAATCCAGAGTCAAGTGTAAGTCAACTTGTAAACCCCACGATGTACTGTCCACTGTCAACTGAAGAGGGTCCATACGTAAGCGACACACTGCACTATCCAAACCTTCCTGAAGAGATTCAGTATATAAACCCTACACTGCAGCATCCGTCATCAGCTGAAGGTCAAGCTGAAGACCCTTTAGAGCAGTTTATGTTATCACTCGAAGAGCATCAAAAGGTAAACCCTACAGTGCAGCATCCATCATCGACCAAAGAGAGCCAGCATGGAAACAGTTCGCTGCAATATTCACAATCACGGAGTAAAAATGCAAACACTTCGATGCAATTTCCATCATCAACTGAAGCTCAACATGCAAACCCTACATTGCAGAATCCATCGTCAGCTGAAGAGGGTCAGCATGGAAACAGTTCGCTGCAATATTCACAGTCACAGCAGCATCTATTATCAGCTGAAGTTCAACATATAAATCCTACATTGCAGTTTCCATCATCAGCTGAAGGAGGTCAAACTATAGAATCTTTAGTGCAGCATATGTTAACACTTGAAGAGCGTCAAAATGTAAACCCTACATTGCAGCATCCGTCATCAGCTGGAGTCCGACATGTAAACCCTACATTGCAGCATCCGTCACCAGCTGGAGTCCGACATGTATACCCTACATTGCAGCATCCGTCACCAGCTGGAGTCCGACATGTAAACCCTACATTGCAGCATCCGTCACCAGCTGGAGTCCGACATGTATACCCTACATTGCAGCATCCGTCACCACCTGGAGTCCGACATGTATACCCTACATTGCAGCATCCGTCACCAGCTGGAGTCCGACATGTAAACCCTACATTGCAGCATCCGTCACCAGCTGGAGTCCGACATGTAAACCCTACATTGCAGCATCCGTCACCAGCTGGAGTCCGAAATGTAAACCCTACATTGCAGCATCCATCACCAGCTGGAGTCCGACATGTAAACCCTACATTGCAGCATCCGTCACCAGCTGGAGTCCGACATGTATACCCTACATTGCAGCATCCGTCACCAGCTGGAGTCCGAAATGTAAACCCTACATTGCAGCATCCGTCACCAGCTGGAGTCCGACATGTAAACCCTACATTGCAGCATCCGTCACCAGCTGGAGTCCGACATGTAAACCCTACATTGCAGCATCCGTCACCTGCTGGAGTCCGACATGTAAACCCTACATTGCAGCATCCGTCACCAGCTGGAGTCCGACATGTATACCCTACATTGCAGCATCCGTCACCAGCTGGAGTCCGAAATGTAAACCCTACATTGCAGCATCCGTCACCAGCTGGAGTCCGACATGTAAACCCTACATTGCAGCATCCGTCACCAGCTGGAGTCCGACATGTAAACCCTACATTGCAGCATCCGTCACCAGCTGGAGTCCGACATGTAAACCCTACATTGCAGCATCCGTCATCAGCTGGAGTCCGACATGTAAATCCTACATTGCAGCATCCGTCATCAGCTGGAGTCCGACATGTATACCCTACATTGCAGCATCCGTCACCAGCTGGAGTCCGACATGTAAACCCTACATTGCAGCATCCGTCATCAGCTGGAGTCCGACATGTAAACCCTACATTGCAGCATCCGTCACCAGCTGGAGTCCAACATATAAACCCTACATTGCAGTATCCATCAGCTGAAACAAATCGAGTTATAGAATCTATTGCGAGGTTTGTAGTATCACTTGAAGAGCGCCAAAATGTAAACCCTACATTTCGGCATCCTTTATCAGCTGAAACACATCAAATTGTAGAATCTATAGAGAGGTTTGTGTCATCACTTGAAGAACGCCAAATTATAAACCTTACAGCTGAATCAAAGGAAATTGTCGAATATGTAAATGACTTCATATTTTCACTTCAAGATTGCCTAAATATAAACCCTAAATTGGATCTATATACACCTGAAATACTGAACGTTACAGGATCTATATCGTGGTTTATAGTATCACTTGCACTGCGCCAAAATGCAAACATTACAGTGCAACATCCATCATCAAGTGTAGAGGGTCAGCATGGAAACAGTTCGCTGCAATGTTCACAGTCATGGGGTAAAAATGCAAACACTTCGATGCAGTTTCCATCATCAACTGAAGTTCAACATATAAACCCTACATTGCAGTTTCCATCATCAGCTGGAGGAAGTCAAACTGAAGACCCTTTAGTGCAGTTTATGTTATCACTTGAACAGCGCCAAAATGCAAACCCTACAGTGCAGCATCCATCATCAAGTGAAGAGAGTTACTCACAGTCACGGCGTAAAAATACTAACACCTGGATGCAGTATCCGAAGTCAACTGAAGAGAGTCCATACGTGAACCCTACTGTGAAGTATCCATCATCAACTCAACAGGGTCAATATGTGCATGCCCATCAACAGTCAACTGTAGGTCAATATTCAAGCGGCGCAATTCGGCATCTATTGTCAGCAAGCGAGGGTCAAAGTGCAAGTGGTTTGAAGCAGTGTCCACAGTCAAGCGAAGTGGGCCAACATGTCAATCCTACAATGCAGTATGCACAGTCACCTGAAAAGGGTCACAATGTGAATTATACGATGCAACATCAACAGCCACCTGAAGACGGTCAATATGGAAACCTTACCACTCGGTGTCCATCGTCAACTGAAGGCGGTCAATATATAAACAGTTCGCTGCAGTATCCACAGCCACCTAAAGAGGGGGAAAATGTGAACACTACAAAACCCAACCACCCAGCTACAGCCCATTCTGACACAATGACCAGAGCTGGAACATCTGCACCCGTGATTCAAGGGAATACAAGATCCAAACACCCCGCCACCACCCCTTCTGACACAATGACCACAGCTGGAACTTCTGCACCCGTGATTCAAGGGAATACAAGATCCAAACACCCCGCCACCACCCCTTCTGACACAATGACCACAGCTGGAACTTCTGCACCCGTGTTTCAAGAGAATACAAGATCCAAACACCCCGCCACCACCCCTTCTGACACAATGACCACAGCTGGAACTTCTGCACCCGCATTTCAAGAGAATACAAGATCCAAACACCCCGCCACCACCTCCTCTGACGCAATGGCCACAGCTGGAACTTCTGCACCCGTGTTTCAAGGGAATACAAGATCCAAACACCCCGCCACCACCCCTTCTGACGCAATGGCCACAGCTGGAACTTCTGCACCCGTGTTTCAAGGGAATACAAGATCCAAACACCCCGCCACCACCTCCTCTGACGCAATGACCACAGCTGGAACTTATGTACCCGCATTTCAAGAGAATACAAGATCCAAACACCCCGCCACCACCCCTTCTGACACAATGGCCACAGCTGGAACTTCTGCACCCGTGTTTCAAGAGAATACAAGATCCAAACACCCCGCCACCACCCCTTCTGACGCAATGGCCACAGCTGGAACTTCTGCACCCCTGGATCCAGAGAACCCGTGGACACCGGCCGTAATAGATGCGATGCTTGAAAACTTTTCGGATGAGGGTTTGAGACAGCTGAATCGGATAGTCAACTGGACCCATATGGCCTCCATCGCCATAGACCTCGGACAGGCCTCCAGCTACGAGCCGCGCCGCCGCCATCACAGTCCCGAGAAAGCGGACACGGAGGAGGCGGCGCGGTGGCAGCTGTCCTCTATGAGCCTGGCCAGGTACGACGAAACCACGCCGTCTCCCAGGAAGCGGAACGCCCAGGACAGCAGAGTTTCTCCAAGCGAGTGCCCGCCCACCAAACAGCGTTCTCCCTCAGACCCTGTGACCCCAGTGAGCCCTGTGACTCCCGTGGCCCCTTCACAGTCCCAGGTAGGACCTTGTTCCGGGCAGCCCGGGCCGTCCCGAGAACCCGCTGCCAGACGATCTCTGTTGGACAGTTTCAGTCAGTCTGGTAACTCGGCGCCTCAAGCTTCGCCCACCAGTGAAAGCTCAGGCGCCGCGCCGCCGGAAAAACGAACCGCGTAGTAAGTCTCAGAACGCTCAGAAATCAAGCCCTGGGAATACTCACAGAACCAGGAAAGGGACCATGTAAATGTCAGGACGAAACCTCTCGAAAAGGCTGTGTCTGGAAGGTCAACATGACCATATCTTTACCATGCCTGGAGGGACTGTCCTGTTAATGACCCACAGATATTGCCGAGAACATACGGACGTTCCACGAAACTAAAAATGCTCCAGACGAGTATTTTGCCAAACACGGATTGACCTGCTAACTATATTGTCCATCCCTGGTCAGTCTGCAACGTCCAAGTCTTTTGAAGGCCGCTGTCCATCTGCTAACGCTCAGGGTGACGTTTCAGAAAGGTGAAAGGCCATGTCTCCGAAACGATGTGTCAGATTGTTGACATTGATGATGTAAGTCATGTGGTACGACGGAAGCTGGCAAAGCTATAATTGATAAATGGAATACTGTCCAAGATAATAACGATGCTGAACAGAAGAAATTTGATTCAATAGTTTGAGTTTAATGTACCGTTTATTGATTAAGACAATATATATATATATATATATAGTACGCTGGCAAAGAAGTGTGTTTTTCTTTTTTGTCATGGTGGTGTAGATGTCCATACCTAAGACACAGAAAAATACAAAAATATTCATGTTGTCAAAATGTACACAAGATATATGTGCAATATTCTGGATTCGTGTTTTAGTCTATTTTATGGTTGTCATGAAGATAGGTGTTATAGAGCTGGCAAAGGAAGAGGGAGAGAGAGAGAGGACATACACAAGGACAATTTATTGAATAAACAAAACCTTCATTTTAAGGGGTTAGAACACATCAGTCAATTCAATTTGGTACGAAATGAAAAAGTTTCCTACTGGGAATCATTTCCATACATACTGATGACAAACATGAACTGATGTGTTTATAAATAACCAGCTGGACTTGATTTTTTTAATCAAAAGACTTTCAAACTCGAAACTTTGATTTCTCTTTTTCCAACACTCATCAGTCCGTCCGTTCTTGTACTCCTAACTCTGGTCTTTTCTGGAACGCTTTCTACAAGAATCCTGATAACTGAATAACATAACTCATCATCACACTGCCATTTGCTTTTTGAATAATACTTGCATCTATCCTGAAAATATATGCCTTTCAGTTAAACAACACGTGATATTCATCTTCGATCTGTTGTTGATGAACAGGACAGAATGAATGAATGTATCGTTGCTACATCTTTTTCATATCGTAGTTTGTGTATATTATACATACATACATACATAGGAAATACCAAGTCTGAATTTTGTATTTGTGTCGTTGGATTACCAAAGCATTTCACAGTACAGGTATTTTTCACTTCTGAGGGTTTGTTTGAAAGTACTGTAAAATTTAAAGTTGTCTTTTGGTTCAAGAATATCATGCCATGTCTGTGCATACAGTCTTGATACAGAAAGAAAACGTCGAATGTCACTAATATTTTGACGTAGCCACACATCTCCAAATCTATTGACACACAGCAATTGCTTGACATGAAATGCCCACGTCTTTTTGCCCTACTCTTGGAAATGATTTAAGATGCTGTAGGCCTTCCTGAGTAGTCTTTCCACTGGTATGTTGCACACACTGAGCCCGAACTGTATGCGTGCATCTTTTGGCTGCTAACACATGCATTGGATTGTGGCCAAAATCTCCGAGTGCCATATTGTTTGGAGTTTGCATTTCGACGTTTAACTCTTTCACTGCCAGTCAATTGAGAATGCAAAATTCGCTTGTGCCATAAACACAGAAAATATGGTGTCTAAGAATAGCTAGGGGTTCTCCCTGTGATGTGTAGAAAATATGGCCTATCCTACCACAGAACATAAAGAACAGTAGGTTCATGGATAACAGACCCATAATCTGGTCACCATTTTGTGACATGGGTCCTCTACCTAGCTGCTGCATAAATACGAGTTTGGCAGTGAAAGGGTTTAAGGATCGTTTACACGCAGACATAAATATGTGTCTTTTCAAGAACATCAAGATGTTGCTTGCCCCATATTTCTGCGCCGAATAGTAAACCATGACCTCCTTGGGAACTTTTCCCAGATTCCAAAGACATTTGAATAGTGCACGTTTTCTGAACATAGCCTTTCTATCAAAGTCCTCTTCAGCACATGTCGGGGGTAACTGTCTGTTTTCAATTGAACAGTTCACGTTTTCTGAACATAGCCTTTCTAGCGAAGTCCTCTTCAGCACATGTCGGGGGTAACTGTCTGTTTTGTACAATTTGACTTTAAAACCACTGTTAACTAGTGATGCATAAGCTATGATAAAATCGTTGAATATGTAGTGACGGGAGAAAAGATTCTTGAAAACGTTATTTACTGAGTGCGATCTCTATCCCCATGCAAAATGTATGATCACTAACCAGCAAAAGGTGTAATCTTTATTCTGCAAGGGTTGTGATCGTTTTGACGCAAAAGATGTGACCCCCCATCCCCTCCGATAATATGTGATCGATATCTTGGTGTGGGGTTTGATATCATCTTCCTGCAAAACAGATCATTGCTGACGGCAAAAAAGTGTGATTTTATCCTTGAAAAAGTGTGATTTTATCCTTGAAAAAGGTGTCATCTTTCTCCTTTAAAAAGTGTAATTTTATCCTTGAAAGGTGTGATTTTATCCTTGAAATATTTGGTCTTCATTCTGCAAAACGTGTGATCTTTGTCTCGCGAAACATTTATTTTTATGCGTACAAGGTACGTAATCATCATTCCGCAAATGGTACGATCTAGATCTGTCACATGTGATTGGAAGTTTAAAGAAAAAGAAAGAAAGGAAAAAAAAGAACGAAAAAGAGCAGTAATAAACAGGAAAAGGTGATGATCATATTTAAGTATTGTGTGTGTCTGTATGAATGGGTCTTACCTGGAAATGCTTTCTGGTTGATGACTGGAAAAAATACACAACAACAAAGTTTCAACATGACTGGAACACATGACAGTGACAGTCGCCAAAGTCTGTACCAAGCCAATAACCCAACAACTCAGAACACAACTGTACATGACAATTCAGCCACTCTGTGTGGACAGACAAAATTTCATCGAAAACTACTGCAAACAGAATAAATGAATGGTTTGCGCTTTAACTCACTCAGTACGGCCAGTCCTCTCTTCTTCTCTACACAGATGTCCAGTGGGTGTCTGAATGACCAAACCTTTAGCTTCCGTCGTCAGAATTGTGGTATTCTTTGTCAACATTCACCTCTTCAGTATAAGAGCCTTCCGCTTGCAATATTTTGATGATGGTAATTGGGGTGAAACGCTGTTAACGTCGTCTCTTTCGCCGTTCGTATGGAGAGAGTTAAAAACGTTCTTTGGTGGTGGTGGTGGTTGTTCCCTTTTCCAGAAAGCAGTTAGGGGAATTCAATAGAGTTTGGGCGGGTTCTGTAATATCTAGAGAAAGTGGGTTTTTTTTCTCTTCCTTCTTGTGTGTGTGTGTGTGTGTGTGTGTGTGTGTGTGTGCATTTCTTTTTGTCTCACGTTTGTATTAAACAAAAAAGGACACACAAATTAGTGAAACTCATCAGCCACGACGTCACTTATGGATCATTTCTCACAGATAAACAAGAGGCAAAGCCTTCAAGACTCGCTTGTGCTTCCCGCTTTGTCCAGGAAAGGAATCATGAGGAGACAAAAAAAAAGAGATTTAAAAATCGTTGAAAAGTGCTCTGTATGAAATGTGATATATAAGATAAGTTTAGAAGAAAAACAACAAAACCGCACGCGAGCAGAATCGAACCGTGCATGTTCAGTTCCGAAGCAAGCAGACTAATCTCCACTGCTGCAGCGCATCTGACGTCATTTGACTGAATTTATGATTAAAGCAAAACTGACGTTTTCTTGTTCGTTCTTTAGTTTAACGTCTTTTCACTGTAAGTGATATTAGACGAACGTTTTCTTCTTCATGCGACAAATAGGTGTGATTGTAGAGGACGAAATAACGTCGTTTAAATCATGTTTTTTTTGGTGTTTTATTATATCTCGATTATTCTTTTATTTCGGCGGTAAATGAGACGTTGCCATCGCTTTAAGCCCACCGCAACACATGGTAAAACTTCAGATCTGCACTGACGAACCAGTCTGCAAATGGGCTGAAAGAAACGATCAATTCTTCTTTTATGTTCATTCCAGTTTATTCAGTGTCTACTTTAGAATATTTATATGCAGTAAACACGTTGATGGCGTAGTTAGTATCACTGTATGTGTTCTGTCCAGAATTTCTATTTCTTTTCTTTTAATTGTGAACAAGAAAAACGAGGTCGTCGTCTTCGAACACAACCTACCTTCTAGTATGCCAAACTCAGTGGGAAGCGGCTTTTAGAATTTTCGGATTGCGGAACGCATATCAACGAAATAAACCGTTAATGATTGGGAAATACGGCTAATTCGGGAGACTTACAACCTGTTATTGGTATGTTTTTCATACTATGTTTAGCCAGACTTGGTATTGGCAGACAATGTATTTCGAGAGAAAATGGCAATGTTCAAGTTTACCATGGACACACACACACACACACACACACACACACACATACACACACAACTGAACACATGGTTAAAACATAGACTCACTTTGTTTACACAAGTGAGTCAAAAAGCATGTTTGTATAACAACCACCTCTTCTTCTATCTCCCCCCCCCCCTCCTTCTTCTCCCTTAAATCTGTGAAGACTCATTGGGGGCGTCACACTGAAGAACTATTCACCAGATTCCTTGAGATTTGTCGGTTGTGTGTGTCAAAGTGTGGGTCTCTGCAAATCAACAGTTCACTGTCCGTTCTGCCACGTTGTCAGTGTATTTGCTCGACGTGACGCTGCTGTAACGTTCTTCTCCTTCTCCTTCTTCTTCTTCTGCGTTCGTGGGCTGCAACTCCCACGTTCACTCGTATGCACACGAGTGGGCTTTTACGTGTATGACCGTTTTTACCCCGCCATGTAGGCAGCCATACTCCGTTTTCGGGGGTGTGCATGTTGGGTATGTTCTTGTTTCCATAACCCACCGAACGCTGACATGGATTACAGGATCTTTAACGTGCGTATTTGATCTTCTGCTTGCATATATACACGAAGGGGGTTCAGGCACTAGCAGGTCTGCACATATGTTGACCTGGGAGATCGTCAAAATCTCCACCCTTTACCCACCAGGCGCCGTCACCGTGATTCGAACCCGGGACCCTCAGATTGACAGTCCAACGCTTTAGCCACTCGGCTATTACGCCCGTCTGCTGTAACGTTGATACACAACGAACACTGGGGCGCCATACGGTGACCAGAAACCCGCAGTGGTTCCTTCACCTTCACCCATCCCATAATCCAGTGGAGGGTCGTCGGGGCACCGCAGATGATTTCCAGACCTGTTCTCTCCATCGGTTCCTGTCTCTCGCAGCTCTGGGAAATTCTGTCCATTCTTTGATGTTGTCCTGCCGCATTTTCTTTTGCTTCCCTCTCTTCCTACTGCCTGGTACGGTGCCCTGCAAGATGGTCTTTGAGAGCCTGTCGGATCTTGTGACGTGTCCGCACAATTTGAGCTTCCTCCTCATGATGACGGTTGTGAGGTCATCGTGGGCCCAAGTGGCTTGGGTGATCTTCTGTCGGACCTTAGTGTTCGTGACGTGCTCAGTGTAGGAGATACCTTGTGGTTTTCGGCATGGTCACTTCCACTTAAACTCGCCGTCCCCAGCGTTACGGCTGACATACAGAATGACAATAATTAGCAACACCCCACACGTTTAACCGACTACCATGACCCGACAACTGATCGCTTCTTCTGTCTCCATATATATCTCCTCTCCGAAAAGCAGCCCGCTTCAAAGCCCAAAGAGTGTTGATACGCGTAGTGACGCATTCACCAAGGAAGAGTTTTCTCTCCCTCCACTAAGCCTTGCGTGGTGGTCTGGACGCTAGTCATTCGGGGTGAGACGGTAAACTGAGGTTCCATGTGCATTATGCACTTAGCACAAGTAAAAGAACCTACAGGTACAAAAGGGTTGTACCTTGCAAAAATCTGTAGACAAATTCATTTTAATTGCAAAATAAGTATTGTTATTGAAGGCAGAAAAACCCTACCAAAAAGGGTGCGCTGAACTGAAGCGACGCGCTCTCACAAGGGACAGCCTCCCGAATTTCACACACAGAAATCTGTTATGATGAAAAATTAATACAATACAAAATACAATACAACACCACGCAACACAAAACTACACAATACCAATACAGCGCAATGCAAGACCGTACAATACAACACAACGCGACGTAATATAATACGATACGCTACAATACAGGACAATACAATACGGCACAATACAGTACAGTGCAATACAACACACTGCAATACAGTACAACACAACACAATACGATGCAACACAATACAATAAATACAATATAGTTCATTTCAGTACAAAACAATACAACATAATACAAACGTTGGATCGCAGGACATCAGGTTTTCCTTCAAACAGAAAATGTTTTTGCGAACAAAGGAGGACTTTTTTTTCTTTTCTTTTTCTCTTTTTTTCCCCTCAAGTAGGAACACGCTTTTCTCTCCCTTTTCTCCTTATCGTCAAGAAAAACTCAAACAGAAAAAACGTTTTCCCTTCTCATAGCAAAACGTTCTCCGGCCCCCCCAGGTAGGAATACTATTAGTGTTCTCCTTCAGGTTAGAAAACATTTCTCCATTCCTCCGTTGCAAACGTTATCAGCAACTTTTTGAACAGTCCCAAGATGATCCCGACAGCGTCTTGTTCGCACAAGAAATCCGAGTAAAACATGTGGCGTTTGATACTGAGAATTTTCTCTGCACGTGCATTCGGAAAATGCACACGAAAGAAGCCCGTGCAGCGATGCCATCACTCAAAACGAAGAACCGTTGACGCCGTGAAAAACTTAATACTGACCCAATTCAACATCAGTTCACTAGTGCTATATGAAATATTCGGAAATTTTGAAAACGAATGGATTCCAAACTAAGTGGAATATCCGTTGTTTCTCGTCTGAAGAACAGACAAAATGAGAAGCACAGCAGTCGTGGTCAGTGGATCCAGAAGCAGTGCTGACAATTGATACCATGTCAGGATTGTCATCACGTGGGCGAAACAACAAACATCAAACTGGAGGTAAGACTTATTTTGAATTCCACTCTTCCCATTTCTTGTCGATCGTAACTTTGTTTTTTTCTTTTCCTCTTCCGTCTCCCCCCCCCCCCCCCCCCGCCCCCCGCCCCCCACCGCTTTTCTGACAAAATACGAATAGAAACGCGATTTCCTTTCTACCCCCCTCCCTCCTCCGGGATTTCTTGGATGTTGACAGTTAATTATGCGCCCTGTAGATTATCGATAACATTTTCCGCACATATTTGTATTTGTATTTCTTTTTATCGCAACAGATTTCTCTGTGTGAAATTCGGGCTGCTCTCCCCCAGGGAGAGCGCGTCGCTACACTAAAGCGCCACCCATTTTGTTTTGTAGTTTTTCCTGCGTGCAGTTTTTATTTGTTTTTCCTATCGAAGTGGATTTTTTTTTTTTTTTTTAACATAATTTTGCCAGGAACAACCCTTTTGTTGCCGTGGGTTCTTTTACGTGCGCTAAGTGCATGCTGCACACGGGACCTCGGTTTATCGTCTCATCCGAATGACTGTTTGGAGGTGGTTAACGGAGGAGAAAACAAAGACAACAAAACAACGGTTCATTTCTTCACAACAGAACGGTATGGTCCAAGTGGAAGAGTAAGTGATGATAGGTGTTCCGATTTAATCTTTCCAGAAAATGGATGAGGAAGAGAGGAAAAGGAGTAGATGATGTTACGATGTTCACTGCTTATACTTCCCTGACAGAATGTGGAGACTTTACAGCCCCTCGTGTATCAATCGAAACGTGCTTTGAAACGTTTATCATGATAAACAGAATTCTACGACCCTGAAAAGAACCACTTAGCTGACATAAAAACACAACAGATTTCTCTGCTTTGAATCCAGGCTGCTTACCCCAGGGAGAGCGCGTCACTACACGAGAGCGCCCCCACTTCTGGTAGTTTTTTCCTGCTTGCAATTTTATTTGTTTTCCTATCAAAGTGCATTTTTCTACAGAATTTTGCCATGGGTTCTCTTACCTGCGCAAAGTGCATGCTGCTCACGGGACATCGGTTTATCGCATATTCCGAATGACTAGCATCCAGACCACCACTGAAAGTCTAGTGGAGGGGAGAAAATACTGGCGATTTTGGGATTCCGCTGTATGAGCTAAAACAAATGAAATATTTTTAAAAACATAACATTCCTGCTAGATTTAGCCGGATCATAAAGTAGAAAAGTAGGACATCTTATTGGGGGATATTTTAATATCTCCAGTGAAAACATGTTGACGACACTGAATGACTGCCTTGAAGCTTGGAAATGGCCCATCGAGATGAACACTATATAGTTTTTGTAGCGGAAGGAACAGATAATGCTGGCCCCTGTGTCTGTATTATATTGTGCTGATCTGAAAAAAGGAACAGATAATGCTGACTCCGGTGTGTCTGTATTATATTGTGCTGATCTGAAATTTCTTGGACCATTTTTGTAATGAACGCTGAACGTATGACAAATAGACCGACTGGCTGGCTGGCTGACTGACAAACAGACCAATAAATCAACTGACGAGAATTAAACGTTCTGCCCGAGGCATTCCTCACACCAAGCACTCCAGAACCAGCCATGACCTCACCAGAACGTGTCAAAGCCATCGCTGTCGTTGTTGTGCAGACGTTTTGCTTGCTGCTGGGGGCGGGACCATGCAGGTTCCGGCGGACGGGGCCTCCACCTTCACCCCCACCCTCACCACCACTCCTCCCCACGCCGCCAGCTGGCAGAGCCTGAAGCGACAAGCCGATCTCCTGCCGCTGCGCCCGCACCCGTCCTACTTCCTGTCCTACCACCACCCCCGCCCCCACGCTCACCGCCCTACGCCCACAGCGGACGGAGGAGAACGTGGTTGCAGCCAGGCGCCACCCCGCTTACCGCCAGACACCGAGAAAGACGCCCGTGCCCAGCGCGCATCCCCCGGAAGAGCTGCCAGTTCCTGTCCCCGACACCGTGCCAGTGTCCCGGAAGCTGAGTCTGGGCATTCCTTTCACAGGGACGACTCGCCGTACCACGCTCCGTGGCGAACTGTCGCGTCTGCGACGCTCGGCGAAACGTGTAACACGTACACTCAGCGGACCAGAACGTCCCGCTTTCCTAAGGTCAACAGCGCCCCGCTTCTGAAGTCGTCGTCAGCCGATGGTCAAGGAGACGGGAGGTCAGCGCACGGCAAATGTCAGTCCTTGTCAGACCTTGGCAAAGAACTGACTGCTTCGGACCGCAGCCTGGTCCACACCAGGCCTCTGAAGGAGGTCAACCGTCGACCAAGTTCACAAGCTGTCAGTGGCGCCAAGGTTCCAGACCAGTGTCGCTGTTGTTCACATCTCGGCAGCCTTTCGGCTCCTCTTTCTGGGGCCAGGCCCGGGGAAATCCACGTCAGGGACAGAGTTGTGAAGCCTGATGCTCAAACCTGTTTCGCGTTCTGCACAGCGCAGGCAAAATCAGACAGAGTCGTCAGTGATGTTTATTCCTGTTGCAAAGCTCTGCTGTCTGCCTCGCACAGCAGCTGTTTGAAGCTGGAAAGGGAAAGAAGCGCTGTAAATAAAATCAAATCGGGTTTTTGTTCAACCCCATCACCATTGCAGGTGATACATTCCATCGGCGCAGCTGATGCCGACAACATCACGAAAGCATATTTGACACGAAGACACGAAGACTCGTTCTGCTGGACCAGTGACATCAACAACCCGCTTCACCACACCACTGTGAGCAACAGGGGCGGTTGCTCCACATCATCAACACGCACACACGTGCCACAAGAGACACGCACCACAGAAATACAATGGAAGCCATGTGAGCCAACGATGGTCAGGACCAGTTTGAGCCACACCACCTCCTCAGAGAGAGGCGTAGTGAGGTGCACCGGAAGCAAGTCACGCGCTCTTTCTCCATCCGATGAAAGCAGTGTCATTGTGGTGTCCCCACCATTACCGCCAGCTGTCACCTGGCACTCTGACAACCTGCCAACAGCAGAAAGGACAGCCATTTGCTCCAGTGGCACAGAGGCGGGCAACACATCAGATCTTATATCCATATTCGATGTCGAAAGGACTGACAGTAGATTAAACACATTAATGACATGGACAGAAAGTTCTAGAAAAAGACGTCCCTGTTCGGGTACTCCAACTGAAAGAAAACAAATGCATTTCTTAGATCCACAAAACGAAACATCTGACGAAGACAAGTCAGGGGCAGAAACCCAGTCCACAAAACGATTGAAGATTTCCGGCCTCCACATTAAAAGTCTCTCTGCAAGTGAGAGTGACCTAGAAAGGCTTTGTCACCTGGAGGTCCAAAGGCATGACGACAAAGACGAACCTTCACTGTCTGCTGATGAACAAGAGGAAGCAGAAAGCCAGGAAGAGCTGGAAGTGGATGTGGTATCAGTCAGTGACGACAGTGGAGCGACACAGTCTGAAGACACCAGCAGTGCAATAGGACTGTCTGTTTACCGGAAACACAACGATAAATACATACCTTCACCAGACAGCGATGGACTCGGTCAGATTTCCAGACAAATCCGAAGTGCTATAATGGAAGAGTCATACGAGGTTTCCCAGATGGAGCACTGTCTAAAGGATTCCAGACAAATCAAATGTTACACGAGGCAGGATCTTTGTGAAACAAAGAAACTGCTTTCTGAATATCCGGAGCTCCACTTTGACACGCCACAACCACTTTCATCATTGATTAACAACAGCAACAACTTTAATTTGCTCCAAGGACATTGGAACATACCAAAAGACTTTTTATGTGGCGGATTTCAAATGCCTGACCAAACGATGTCTCGGTGTTCAGGTAGTTCTGAGGGTCAGTCATCGCTGCAGGCTTCAGTGCAGGTTCTTGAACCCCCAACGTATCTGACATTAAAAATGTACCTTGGAAATCCAGACCACCCCAATCTTATATCTCATTGTTCCCATTCACATCAGTCTGATGCTA
>NC_134883.1:49304400-49309400 GCF_041734735.1 Babylonia areolata
AATACATAAAAAGCTTGGATTTTTTTAAAAGTGTATCACAAGTGAGTCTTGAAGGCCTTGCCTCTCTTGTTTTTTTTTAATAGAATAATAGTATGACACTCTCTGATTTAGGTCAGTGTTACTGGTCTTGATGGATAAAAACTACCTTGGGTTTACGAGACACTTTATAAGAAGTTGGGTTGATTTAAAAAAAAAAAAATAAATGCGTGCATGTATATTCCCCTAGCTGTTTATGCTTTTCGTGATTCTCAGACTGTCTCTCGGTTATGTTTCTTTATCCCTCTCTAATCTATTATCCGGCTTATAAAAATTACACTTAAGAGAGAAGGAGATACTTTTGACATTTAAAAAAAGATATATACGTAACTGTCATCAGCTTAAGAGCCAGTGTGACAAGGGGTGGGGGGTCACAGGGGGAAGGAAGGGGGGAGGGAGGAGGGGCTGGGAGGTGGGGGTGGGGGTGGGGGGTAAGGGATCTTTTTTTTCTTTTCTTCCTCCCAAATATTAAATTAAATAAAATGAAAGTATTTTTTTACAAACACGTGAGAGTAGGAGGTTTATTGAATACAAACGCACGTCATTCTTCTCCTTCGTTCTTGGACTGTGGCTCCCACGGTCATTCATGGTCAGCTGAGCAATGCATACAAAATGTGTGAGTGTGTGTGTGTGTGTGTGTGTGTGTGTGTGTGTGTGTGTGTGTGTGTTGAGGGGGTGGGGAGTGTGTGCGTGCGAAAGAGGTATAAATGCAGTATGTACTCGTGCATTTATTATAATTATTATTATTATTATTATTATTATTAAGTCATTTTTAGACCTGACAGAACAAGGCCAGGGACAGGAGGTTGTCAAATATCAAACACGACTCTTTCATTCCCGTATTCTCTTTATTCAAAATGTAAATCAGAAACAAAAGACACACCCTTTCTGAGACCGTAGCAATGTTTCTCTTATATGAATACAGGAAAAATAATCTAAACACAACCATTGATTCCCACGTTCTCTCGGATTTCTTCTTCTTCTTCTTCCTCTTGTTGTTGTTGTTGTTGTCGTTGTCGTCGTCGTCGTCGTCCTCCTCCTCCCCCTTCTTCGTTCGTGGGCTGCAACCCCCACATTCACTCGTATGTACACGAGTGGGCTTTTACGTGTATGACCGTTTTTACCCCGCCATGAAGGCAGCCATACTCTGTTTTCGGGGCTGCTCTTGCATTTAAAACTTTAATCAAAAACAAAAGACATACCCTTCCTAAACCATAAGAAAGTCAAACAACAAAATATATTTTTTCTATTGTATGAGTGCAGGAAAAATACGCACAGAAAGCACTCTTTCTGAAACCATAACTAAGTAAAAGAAAATGCTTTTTTTTTCTCTTGCTCAGATAAGTACAGGAAAAAGAATGAATTGCACTGACCCATTGGAAGCTTTACCATTAAATTCCCCACCGGTCAAAGTCATATGATATCCAATATGATTGATTCGTTCTTCAAAAATGCCAAGTAGAATATCATAGACACCGTGGAGGACCACATTAGGATAAACAAGAATACCTCTCAGGAATAAACCTTTTTTTTTTTTTTTTCAAAACGATTGATAAACAACTACAAATTACGAGTCGGTCAAAACTGACCTGTAAATTCTGAGTCTTGGTACACAGTAGAAAAACAAAGTTCTGAAATGGAACAGACGCACAAAATCAACCAGCCAACCAACCAGCCAGCCAAACAACTCATTAACCAACCAACCAACTGACTGACTAATGAATGATCGAACGAAATAACAAAAGACATCTGAGAACATTGTTCTCAGCAGCAGGAGGGTATACAACAGTGGAATGATGCACCAGAGAAAAGAAACGTCAATGGACAATATTGCTGGAAAATCATTTGTGATATCATTTACAATCACACACCTCAAAATTAGTACTCAGAAACGCCAATGGACAATATCGCTGGGAAATCATTTGTGATATGAACAATCACGCTCCTCAAAATTAGCACTCCTTACTATCCACCATCCTTACCATCACACACATCGTTTGCACTGCTCTTGGCACTTTCTGTGCTGCCATGCACCCCGCTGGCAATAATGGTTGTACCACCTGTGCTATCAGCCACCTCGTTAGCACTCATCCATGCTATCACGCACCTCAAAATTATCACCCCTGTTTGCACCGTCTGTGCAATCACCCACATCTTAAGCACTGCTTTTTGTACTATCTGTCTTATTATCCACCTTGTTAGCACTAATTGCTGCACCATCTGTCTTATTATCCACCTTGTTAGCACTAATTGTTGCACCATCTGTCTTATTATCCACCTTGTTAGCACTAATTGTTGCACCATCTGTCTTATTATCCACCTTGTTAGCACTAATTGCTGCACCATCTGTCTTATTATCCACCTTGTTAGCACTAATTGTGGCACCACCCGTCTTATTATCCACCTTGTTAGCACTAATTGTTGCACCATCTGTCTTATTATCCACCTTGTTAGCACTAATTGCTGCACCATCTGTCTTATTATCCACCTTGTTAGCACTAATTGTTGCACCATCTGTCTTATTATCCACCTTGTTAGCACTAATTGTGGCACCATCTGTCTCATTATCCACCTTGTTAGCACTAATTGTGGCACCACCTGTCTTATTATCCACCTTGTTAGCACTAATTGCTGCACCATCTGTCTTATTAACCACCTTGTTAGCACTAATTGTTGCACCATCTGTCTTATTATCCACCTTGTTAGCACTAATTGCTGCACCATCTGTCTTATTATCCACCTTGTTAGCACTAATTGCTGCACCATCCATGCTGTGGCGCACCTCGTTAGCACTGCCTCTTGCTCCATCCGTGCTGTCAGGCACCTCGTTAGCACTAATTGTTGCAACTTCTGTGGTATCGCGCACCTTGTGAGCACTAATTACCGCACCATCCGTACTATAATGCACCTCGCTTGCACTGCTTTCTTCACCTTCTGTGTTATCGCGCAACTCGTCAGCACTGATTGTTGCACCTTCTGTGCTATTGCGCACCTTGTTAGCACTACTTTTAGCACTCTCTGTGCTATCACGAACCTCGTTAGCACTGCTTTTTGCACTTTCTGTGTTATCACGCACCTCGTTAGCACTGATTGTTGATCCATCCATGCAGTCAAGAACTTCGTTAGCACTGCATCTTGCACCATCTTGCTCATCTTAACACAGGTCTCTCATTTACAGAGAGAGAGTTTTCATATTCTCTCACAGAATTCTCTCGGTATCACAGCGGTCTAAGATTGGTAAAAGATTGTATTCAGCAGAATTGATATCTGAACATATCTTTATTTGCGAAAATTCACAATACAGAGGAGAGGGAAGAAAGATAGGAAAATTGTAATAGTCGTTTCCATTTCCCCGAGGTTATCACCATATTGCTCCACCATATATTATATTATAGGTATGTATCGCGTGTGTTCGAGTGCGTACGTGTGTGTGTGTGTTGTGTGTGTGTGTGTGTGTGTGTGTGTGTGTGTGTGTGTGTGTGTGTGTGTGTGTGTGTGTGTGTGTGTGTGTGTGTGTGTGTGCATATACGCACATACAACACATGTAATAAGTCAAAAACGCAGATATGTAATCGCGTGGAATGCCTGGAGGTAAGCGCCACGCTAACATGAATGTGTCTGCGTGAATGATGTCACCATGAACAGCTCCAAGACAATCTCTTCAATGTCCACAGTGCCCATGTTGTGTTTGACATTACAAACGCTGCCCTTGCACTTGCACTCACTCCTCTGCAGGTTTTTCTGCCACTCAGCCTGGTCCACTGACGTCCCCCATCCCCATCGACCCCCCAACAACCCTACATCACATCCGGAACCCACCCCCACCCACCCTCTACAACTCTTGAGAACACTAGTTTCTCTTGTTTCTTTTCAGGTTAACTCTCTCCATACGAACGGCGAAAGAGACGACGTTAACAGCGTTTCACCCCAATTACCATCATCAAAATATTGCAAGCGGAAGGCTCTTATACTGAAGACGTGAATGTTGACAAAGAATACCACAATTCTGACGACGGAAGCTAAAGGTTGGGTCATTCAGACACCCACTGGACATCCGAGGGGTCTGTGTAGAGAGAAGACTGGCCGTACTGAGTGAGTTAATAGGTCATTCAGGTCCTCTCTTTCGTTCTCGTTCCTTTACTTTCATTATCCGAAAGTTGCTGACAAGGGTGGTGCAGTGGTCGTGTGGCGCAGAGACCTCTACCTCCAAGAAGCCAGGTCTCAGCGGTCCATCACCACCTTCTACGGCCCTATCGCCAGAGACACCACCAAGGCTGACAATGCGTTCATCCGTAAGACCATCAAGACGGCAGTTGATAACAGTCATCTTCCGTTTGAAGCCTACCATGCTATCATGAAGGAGCCTCGTGAGTCCCTCCTTTACCTCCTCCCCCCCAAAACCACTCGCTCGTTTCATTTGCCTGAAGAAGAGCTTGTGGCTTGATACGTCGCCTCTTTTATCCCAAGTAAGTCGACTTTTACCAAGATTTTTTTTTTAGTCTGCCTCCCACTATCCGAAAGTGCAGCTTTTTTTGTGATGCTGGGATCATCTCTTTCTTTCTTTCTTACTTTCTTTCTATCTTTTTCTTTTCCTTTCTTTTCGCCCGAAAAGTGCAGCTTTATTATCATGGTTTTTTTTTCTCTTTTCTTTATGCTGTAGTTTCTGTATGCATTTTATACTCGAACCCTGACGCGTTCACAAACTCTTTCTCACGGGCGGCGGGGTCCCTAAACTGCCCGTGGTAGTGGTTGCCGTGCGTAGTGTGGGGGTGGGCGCTCTGGCTGGTCACCATACCGCTACTGGCCACGTAGTCCTGCTCCTCGCTCTGGTGACACATGGGCGCCTGGTTCTCAGAGTCGAAGAGCAAGAACACCAGACGGATGACCAGCTCCACAAGCTCCATGATGGTCAACACGGAGATACCCATCCACAAGCCTAGGGTCCCGCCGATGTCGGCGAAGAG
>NC_134883.1:49314400-49316900 GCF_041734735.1 Babylonia areolata
GACACATCATATTCTCTCAAAGTGTTTATTAGAATAACTGTTTATGGGTTTGAAAAAAAAAGCAAAGACACAAAAAACAAACAAAAACAAAAAAAAACCCATGTATCCAGCAGATCGTTTTTTCCTAGCCACTGGCACGCAAGCGTCGATTAGGTCAAGGCAAGGCAAGGCAAGGCAAGGCAGGGCAGGGCAAGGCAGGGCAAGGCAAGGCAGGGCAGGGCAGGGCAGGGCAAGGCAAGGCAGGGCAGGGCAGGGCAGGGCAGGGCAGGGCAAGGCAAGGCAGGGCAGGGCAGGGCAGGGCAGGGCAGGGCAGGGCAGGGCAAGGCAAGGCAGGGCAGGGCAGGGCAGGGCAAGGCAAGGCAGGGCAGTGCAGGGCAGGGCAAGGCAAGGCAAAGCAGGGCAGGGCAAGGCAAGGCAAGGCAAAGCAAGGCAGGGCAAGGCAAAGCAAGGCAAGGCAGGGCAGAGCAAGGCAAGGCAAGGCAAGGCAAGGCAAAGCAAGGCAGGGCAAGGCAAAGCAAGGCAAGGCAGGGCAGAGCAAGGCAAGGCAAGGCAAGGCAGGGCAGGGCAAGGCAAGGCAGGGCAAGGCAAGGCAAAGCAAGGCAAGGCAGGGCAGGGCAAGGCAAAGCAAGGCAAGGCAGGGCAAGGCAAGGCAAGGCAAAGCAAGGCAAGGCAGGGCAGAGCAAGGCAAGGCAAGGCAAGGCAGGGCAGGGCAGGGCAAGGCAAGGCAGGGCAAGGCAGGGCAAGGCAAGACAAGTTTATTTCCTGCTCCCCCTGTGAGTGATCTCAAAAAGTAAAAAAGTAAAAAACAACAACAAAAAAACAAACAAATAAAAGAACGAAAACCCCATCAAGAAAGCCGTCTCAGACCTGCCGGTGAAGTTGAGCCACTGCATGAGCTCCGTGTCCTGGGGGTTCTGGAAGAGCAGACGCAGCTTCCTCCAGGAGATGGGCTCGATGTTGCAGACGGTGACGGAGGGGAACTCCACGGGCATGGAGTCCTTGATCTCGCTCAGCTCCACCACCTGGAACTGCAGGTACTTGCGGACCAGCAGGGACAGCTGCAAGGTGGCCGCCGTGAAGCCGATGATCACCATCAGGGCCCAGATCACCTGCACAGGGAGGAGGCCAGCTTGTCAATCAGTCAGTCAGCCAGCCAGCCAGTCACTATTCAGTCATTCGCTGAGTTAATCAGTCAGCCAGTCACTCAGTCAGCCAATAAGTCAGTCAATCAGTCAGCCAGCCAGTCACTGTTCAGTCAGTCACTCAGTTAATCACTCGCTCACTCACTTACTCACTCAGTCAGTCAGTTAAGAAGTCAGTCAGCCAGCAAGTCACTATTCAGTCACTCACTGAGTTGATCAGTCGGTCAGTCAGTCAGCCACTCACTATTCAGTCACTCACTGAGTTGATCAGTCAGTCAGTCAGTCAGCCACTCACTATTCAGTCACTCACTGAGTTGATCAGTCGGTCAGTCAGTCAGTCAGCCACTCACTATTCAGTCACTCACTGAGTTGATCAGTCGGTCAGTCAGTCAGCCACTCACTATTCAGTCACTCACTGAGTTGATCAGTCGGTCAGTCAGTCAGCCACTCACTCACTCACTCAGCCGGTCACGCAGTCAACCAGTCAGTCATCCAGACAGCCAGCCACTCACTCAGCCAGTAAACCACTCACCCACAACTGACAGCCAACCAGCCAGCCAGCCACTCACTCAGCCAGTAAACCACTCACCCACAACTCACAGCCAGCCAGCCAGCCACTCACTCAGCCAGTAAACCACTCACCCACGACTCACAGCCAACCAGCCAGCCACTCACTCAGCCAGTAAACCACTCACCCACGACTCACAGCCAACCAGCCAGCCACTCACTCAGCCAGTAAACCACTCACCCACAACTCACAGCCAGCCAGCCAGCCACTCACTCAGCCAGTAAACCACTCACCCACAACTCACAGCCAACCAGCCAGCCACTCACTCAGCCAGTAAACCACTCACCCACAACTCACAGCCAACCAGCCAGCCACTCACTCAGCCAGACGCGAGAAAGAGCACAAGACAGAGCACAGGACAAAGAGGCCGACCTTCCTCTTAGTGTCGCTGGACGTGACGATCTTGGCCAGACCGTGGGCGTTGCTCTCCGAGCCCAGCTCGGTGATGAGGGTGATGGCATTCCTCTGCTGCTCCCCCCCAAAGCTCCCTGCCCCCGCCCCCAGCCCCCGGAAGCCGCCGCTGCCTGACCTCCGACCTCCCAGCCGCACGTGCTCAGGGTACGCTGCCGCCGCGGTCACGTGGGCCTGCCCTGCGTGCTGCATCATCATCAGGTGCTCGTGGGTCGTCGTGACCCCTCTGCACACGAGGACTGTGATGTTCCGCTTGTCTCTTCTGGGGCTCGGCTGTGTTCTGTCCTGCCTGCATCTGGCTATCTCATTCTCTCTGTCATGAACCTTCTTATCAACGAGCGCAATTAGCTGAGTGGTTAAAGCGTTGGACTTCAAATCT
>NC_134883.1:49321900-49324400 GCF_041734735.1 Babylonia areolata
TTACTTTATCTCTGTTATTTTTGTTGGCAGATGTGGTGTGTGTGTGCAGCGCATATGGATTTCTCCCCCAACGCAGTGACGCCTGCTTGAGTTAACCGTGAACTGAATCATCTCCTCTCTAACTCCTCTGTCTGTCTCTCTGTCTGTCTGTCTGTCTGTCTCTCTCTCTCCCCGTCTCTCTCAGAATCGTAACAGATGAGGACGGTGGAGAACGATTGATATTCAAGGGCTATCTGTGTCTCCTTCACAAGACACGGCAGCCCCAGTCTGTCCCAAGTGACAAGGGAGAGTGCTGAGGCAAGTGTTGTGGCCCCCTGCATGGATTGTCGCCGGTGACAATACGTACGGCCCTCACTGCATATATTGATTGTCGCCTCTCTGCACTGTTGCTGTTGTTGTTGTTGCTGTTGCTGTTGTTGTTGCTGTTGTTGGTTGTGTGTGTGTGTGAGTTCGTGTGCGCACGCGCGTATGAGATTGCTGCGTGGAGGAGGAGAAAGAAGAAGATGAGGAGGAAGAAGAAGAAGAGGAGAAGGAGGAGGAAGAAGAAGAAGAGGAGGAGGAGGAGAAAGAGGAGGAGGAGGAAGAAGAAGATGAGGAGGAGGAGGAGGAGGAGGAAGAAGAAGAAGAGGAGGAGGAGGAGGAGGAAGAAGAAGAAGAAGAAGGAGGAGGAGAGGAGGAGGAAGAAGAAGAAGGAGAAGGAGGAGAGGAGGAGGAAGAAGAAGAAGAAGAAGAAGAAGAGGAGGAAGAAGGAGAGGAGGAGGAAGAAGAAGAAGGAGGAGGAGGAGGAGGAAGAAGAAGAAGGAGGAGAAGTCGCGGGCGACAATCCACGCAGGAGCGACAGTACCTGCTACAACAAGGATTTCATCGACGTGAATGTGGTCGATATGCGCCCAAGCCGTCCGCCTTCCCCGAGAAAAAAGGCATGTTCTGCTTAACGTTCTACAGCGCGCTCATAGACAGAATTCTTCTTCTTCTTCTTGTCTGTCTGTCTGTCTGTCTGTCCGTCCGTTCGTCCTGCAATGTGCCACCCCTCCCCCCCCTCTCTCTCTCTCTCTTGGATAGAGAAACAGACAATGAGATAGATAGACAGACAGACAGTCAGACATAGAGATATTGCACTGTTTCAATCTCTAGTAATCCTTTTGTACTCTCTCTCTCTCTCTCTCTCTCTCTCTCTCTCTCTCTCTCTCTCTCTCTCTCTGTGTGTGTGTGTGTGTGTGTGTGTGTGTGTGTGTGTGTGTGTGTGTGTGTGTGTGTGTGTGTGTGTGTCACCCTACATGTCTAATGTCAGTACATAACAAGGTACGAACATAAATCGAAAATAACACACGAAAACAGATACAGTAGAAATTAGGATACTTACAAGTGCATATCAATACAAAAACTTGTGCATACTCACACATGCACGCTCTCTCTCTCTCTCTCTCTCTCTCTCTCTACACGTCTAATGTGAAAAGACATTCAATTAAAGAAAGAACACAGAAATAAAGAGAGAGAGAGAGAGAGATACAGACAGACAGACAAACAGACAGAAAGTCAAAGTCAGGAGGCAAGAATAGATTCGAACACAGGACAGTCAACAACAACAACAACAAAAAGCACACTTCATTTCCACAAATCCCACCCCCTACCGACCACCTTTAACCCATCCCACCTCCCCCCCCCCACCCCACACCCCGCCCCCCCCACCACACCCCCCTCTTCCCCCCACCTCCCAGCTTCGTTGTAATGTCTGGCACTGTGTACAAGCAGGCTAGTCACGTCCCGGGCACTGAATTTTTGCCAGTGGGAACCTCTGGAGAAAACGACAGCCAGGGCACGTTGTTATGTCGGTGGTTTTTGACTCACTTGTGTAAACAAAGTGAGTCTATGTTTTAACCCGGTGTTCGGTTGTCTGTGTGTGTGTGTGTGTGTGTGTGTGTGTGTGTGTGTGTATCCGTGTGTCCGTGGTAAACTTTAACATTGACATTTTCTCTGCAAATACTTTGTCAGTTGACACCAAATTAGGCATCAAAATAGGAAAAATTTAGTTCTTTCCAGTCATCTTGGTTAAAACAATATTGCACCTCTGGGATGGGCACAAAAAAAAAAAAAATTGAGCCTAATTATATGCAAACTGCGTTTACTGTTATATTTATATTTTTTGTATTCTCTAAACTTGGCACTTTGATCTGATATTCTGACCCAACAACAAGAGCAGTCATTATTATCATTTTTTTTTGTTCAAACAGGAACTTCTTTTGCTAAGCATGGAATTTTTATTTATTTTGCAAACGTTTTGGTGCAGATAGTAAAAAAGGGAAATTACTCTGTAATTAATGCTAGGGGACGTAATTTATCACAAGTGAGTCTTGAAGGCCTTGCCTCTCTTGTTTTCCATGTTCCATTCCGTGACCCAGCCCGTGACTCTCTGTGCAAAGTGACTGTTCTTCCCACTGATATATATATATATATATATATCAGCATGCACTTAGCGCACGTAAAAGAACCCACGGCAACA
>NC_134883.1:49326900-49334400 GCF_041734735.1 Babylonia areolata
GAGAGAGACTGAGAGAGAGAGAAAGAGAGACAGACAGACAGACACAGAGAGAGAGAGAGAGAGAGAGAGAGATACAAACAGAGACAAAGAGAGAGAGACACACAGAGAAACACACACACACACACACACACACACACAGAAAGAGAGAGAGAGCGAGAGAGGGGGGGGGGCCGAAAGAGGGGGTGAACATCACTGTTAAAACACTCGCAGGGATGGTTACAGAGTAGAAGCGTGTTGCTGTGGTTATAACCAAGAGGACATTAGGTGGAACATAGTGCTGGTGTGTGGAAGAGACGGGAAAAATGGGGTGGGTGGGTGGGGGGGATGGTGGGAAGAGGGGTAGATAAGCGACTTGCGGAGTGAGGATTAGGGTGTATGTGGAGGGGGGGGGGGGTGAAGGAGGCGAAGGATGGGGGAGGGGGGGGGCAGAGGAGGATGTTAGGCAGCATCCTCACTCATGATGATGGAAGAGGGAAGACACAGAGGTTGTCGGACTGCTTTCGTTCTTCGTCCTCCGACACAGAGAGCTGACGCGGGGTGAAGCTTTCTTCATGATGACGATGATGATATGCATACTTTTTTTTTTTTTTTTTTAGCGGCTGCTCTCGGTCGGGGACCAAGCTCTAAGCGCTTTTCAAACTCGGGGTCAGTTGCACAGCTGGCTGCCCACCTGGGTAGAGCCGACTGACGGCTGCCATTAGGCGTTCATCCTTCGTTTCCTGTGTGTCTTTCAGATTTCACACAAACACACTCAGACAGACATGCAACATTTTACGTGTATGACCATTTTGTTTATTTACCCCGCCATGTAATCAGCCATACTCCGTTTTCGGGGACGTGCATGTTGGGTATGTTCTTGTTTCCTGATAACCCACCGAAAGCTGACATGGATTACAGGATGTTTAGCGTGAGTATTTGATCTTCTGCTTGCGTACACACACGAAGGGGGTTCAGGCGCTAGCAGGTCTGCATATATGTTGACCTGGGAGACCGGAAAAATATCCACCCTTTACCCAACAGGCGCAGTTACCGAGATTCGAACCCGGGACCCTAAGATTGAAAGTCCAACGCTTTAACCACTCGCCTATTGCGCCCGGCTTATATCACAGATGGACATATAAATAAAGCTCAAAGTCTATTGTGGACTGTGACTCTGAAAGTAGGAGGCAAGATCGCACGGACTCTTTGTGCTGCAGCCTTGGGGGCTAGCTGGCCTTTGGGAACCATCCCAACGCCGACTGTCCTAAAACCCTCTTGGCCGAGAGAGTGGGGATGTAACTTGGGCAAGACGCTCTCCATTATAACCAAATTCTAGCCCAGCTTGTCGGGACATCAGATGCCTCTACTGCTTTTCTGGTGGTCATAGTCGTACACGGATGACAATCATACGGAAGCTTTCTTGTGGTGGCGTTCATTTTGGTAATAATGTGATATTGATGTAATGTGTTATGCTCATCGTTTTGTGTTTTGTAAAGCACCTAGAGCTGTTCACACACACACACACACACACACACACACACACACACACACACACACACACACATACACGCGTGACACGCTGACTTACCCGTACGCACTTTGCATTAAAAAAAATATCATACTGCCCCTTTACAGATATCGAAACAAAACTAATTCTAACAGTACTAAACTTATAGGATCATTTCCTGATTTATAATATACCTGCTTCCAGGATTAAACCGTCAGTGCTAACATCTCAGCCACTAGCGATCATGCAGACAAAAAGCCGCGGCGATAGAAGGAGAGGGGGGGGATGGAGGAGAAGAAAGGGGAGAGGAGGGAGAGGAGAAAATCAATAGGGATGGGATGAAGGGAGATCGTTAAGTCCTCCTGGTGCTGCCAGCCTGCTGTGCCAGCCTATATGCTGTGCCTGACCTGGCTACTGTGAGAATGAGGGTGTTGGGCATGTGTGTGTGTGTGTGTGTGTGTGTGTGTGTGTGTGTGTGTGTGTGTGTGTGTGTGTATTCATGCGTACGTGCGTTTCACGTTTGTGAGTTTATTCGTGTGTGTGTGTGTGTGTGTGTGTGTGTGTGTGTGTGTGTGTGTGTGTGTGTGTGATGCGCGTGCTTGCTACGTATTTGTGTACGGACGTGTGTGTGTGCGTGTGTGTGTGTGTGTGTGTGTGTGTGTGTGTGTGTGTGTGTGTGTGTGTGTGTGATGTTTATATTTATGCGTACGTGCGTTTAACGTTTGTGAGTTTATTCGTGTGTGTGTGTGTGTGTGTGTGTGTGTGTGTGTGTGTGTGTGTGTGTGTGTGTGTGTGTGTGTGTGTGTGTGTGTGATGTGTATATTTATGCGTACGTGCATTTAACGTTTGTGAGTTTATTCGTGTGTGTGTGTGTGTGTGTGTGTGTGTGTGTGTGTGTGATGTGCGTGCTTGCTACGTATTCGTGTACGGACGTGTGTGTGTGTGTGTGTGTGTGTGTGTGTGTGTGTGTGTGTGTGTGTGTGTGTGTGTGTGTAATGTGCGTGCTTGCTACTTATTTGTGTACGGATGTGTGTGTGTGTGTGTGTGTAATGTGCGTGCTTGCTACTTATTTGTGTACGGATGTGTGTGTGTGTGTGTGTGTGTGTGTGTGTGTGTGTGTGTGTGTGTGCACGCGCGCGTGTGTGGGTGGTGACGGGTGTTTGTGTTTGTGTGTGTGTGTGTGTGTGTGTGTGTGTGTGTGTGTGTGTGTGTGTGTGTGTGTTCTGTCTTGGTTTGTTTCAAAAGTCTTTACTTATCATATCCACCTGGCTGTCTCGCCTGGCTTCTGTCCCGTCTCAAGAGAGAGGGGGGGGGGGGGAGAGAGAGAGAGTGAGAGAGAGGAGGAGGAGAGAGAGTGAGAGAGGGAGGGAGAGAGAGATAGAGAGGGAGGGAGAGAGAGATAGAGAGAGAGAGGGAGGGAGAGAGAGGGAGAGAGAGAAACATAGAGAGAAGGAAAGAGAGACAGACAGACAGACAGACACAGAGAGAGTGCATGCCAGTGAATGCTTATGTACCCTGTGTGCGTGCATGCATGCACGAGCATGTGTGTGTGTGTGTGTGCATGTGTGCGCGATGTGCGTGCGTGTGTGCGTGCGTGAAACAGCACCCCATCTCCCACCCTCAAGAGTTTCTTGGAGAGAAATGTTTAAACAAGGCCATTGGATCTTGTTATGTGGCCAAACCTATGCAGTGTTTACTAACTGATGTCAGCGGATCTTCATGTGGCCAGAGCTGCTTTGATGGTCTGGCACACTTGTTCCTTGGTGACCAGTGCTTGTGGTGTTTAGTGTATTGTTTCCATGAATTCTTCTTCTACGTTCTTGGGCTGCAACTCCCACGTTCACTCGTATGCACACGAGTGGGATTTTACGTGTATGACCGTTTTTACCCCCGCCATGTAGGCAGCCATACTCCGCTTTCGGGGGTGTGCATGCTGGGTATGTTCTTGTTTCCATAACCCTCCGAACGCTGACATGGATTACAGGATCTTTAACGTGCATTATTTGATCTTCTGCTTGCATATACACACGAAGGAGGTTCAGGCACTAGCAGGTCTGCACATATGTTGACGTGGGAAATCGTAAAAATCTCCACCCTTAACCCACCAGGCGCCGTCACCGTGATTCGAACCCGGGACCCTCAGATTGAAAGTCCAACGCTTTAACCACTCGGCTATTGCGCCCGTCGAATCCTGCCTGTCTATATTGTGTCCTACAGAAGATCTGGAACAGCTGTTCCTGGTGAGCTCGTCATTGTCGGTGTAATGATTGCTGCAGCTCCAATAGGGACGACCCCACCATCACTGTGCAGGCCTGTACATACATGGAGCAGTTCTTCAGTGTTAACAGCATTTTCTTGCCAGTGTTTTTATCTTTTCTCGACGGTGATGTGATGGTTACATTAGCGACTGACAAATTTCTACCGTTGTCAGCTGAATATTTACATGATCATTTTACCTACTCGCTCTGTCTCTGTCTCTGTCTATGTCTGTGTCTCTGTCTGTCTGTCTGTCTGTCTGTCTCTCCTCCATGCGCGCGCACACACACACACACACACACACACACACACACACACACACACACACCCGTCTCTCCGTAAAAGAGGCATACACTTTGTTAGAAAAATCAGCATGTGGTCGATTTCATAACCGATGGAAGTTAAAGTTTTTAAACCATAAAGGAACATTATTCCCCGAGAATATTATTAAAGAAAAGATACCGAATCCATCAGCTTGCTATACAAGATTAATAACATCTACTTTCTTCCGTATAAAACTTGATGCGCTGAAGATAAAGTATAGTAAAAATGTCACATGCATCTGTGGTAAGCAGTTCAGCTTGCATCATTGTTTGTTTCACTGTCAGCAGTTACGTACCTTCTTGCCCAGGTATTTCAAAGAGAATAATAATTCTGCAGATTATATTTGTAAAGTTATTTCTGACGAGGTTCTTATGGTCGAACTTTCACAGGCATTAGTTCACAGCCCTATTTCTACATTCCTTTAATGCACTTCAGAAATGTGTTAATGGTTTCTGATTATTATTATTGATTTGTTACTGTTAAATGTAATTGCATGTTAGTTATACATTTTACGGTAGTTTTCTAGTTTACCTTTTTTCTGTTTTCCTCTTCCCGCCCCCCCCCCCCCCGCGCCCCCCCCCCACCACCACCATCTTCCTCCCCCCATGCCCCCCACCCCCTTTTTTTTTTTCTTTTTTTTAACGTATAATATCACTGATAGTGAAAAGACGGTAAACTAAAGACCGAACACACACACACACACACACACACACACACACACACACACACACACACGTGCGCAACGTCAGAAATAGGCCGAAATATCGCGTAACATAATCTAATAACCTTAGCCCGCCCCCTCACATCCTACCCAGTCACTCACAAAGCCAGCAAATGATACACAGCCAGGATTTTTCTCTCTCAGTCCGACGTCTATCTTTATTTCTGAACACATACACTGTGATGCTCAAATGTTCTTTCACGCTCACTGTCTTTCTCATCACAATGATAATGTATCTGTAGTCTTATCCTGACTGACACAGTTACTTTTCTCGTGTGTGTGTGTGTGTGTGTGTGTGTGTGTGTGTGTGTGTGTGTGTGTGTGTGCGTGTGGAATTTTCAGGACGCAACAGTCTTTTCCCTTGTGCGAATAGCACTGAATAAGTTAAGGGGAAGCAACCTTGTGAGCTAACCTCGCAGTGAAAAGAAATACTGGATAGTCGTTCTTAATCGTACAAGACTGATCCTGTTCACATCAGGCGTGTACCCCCTGTCTCCGTGTCTCTGTCTGTCTGTCTGTCTGTCTGTCTCTCTTCTCTCTTTCCTCTTTTCATCTTCTCTCTTTCTCCATCTCTCCCATTCTCTCTTTCTCTCAGTCAGTCTTTAAACACACACACACACACACACACACACACACACACACACACACACACACACACACACACACACACACACACACACACACACACACACATCCACAGTCATTTCGTTTAGTCCGTGAGATTGGTAATTGGGTATAGTCTGGTAATTAGATAGATAAGTGTTACTCTATTGTTCATTATCGCAATACAACACACACACACACACACACACACACACACACACACACATATGCGTGCACGCGCTCACACACACGCACGCACACACAAACACACATACACACACTGTCACTCATGATGTAAAAAAAGCAATTGTTGCTTATCCAATTTACCATCATGAAATAAAATCTTGACTTGACTTGACTTGACTCATACACTGACACCGACTAGCACACTAACACGCGCGCGCACATGCATACATCACAGACACACACTTACATGCATACATGTGTAAACACGCGCGCGTGCGCGCACACACAAACACACACCCCATGTTGTTTCTTTCAACTTGGAAAGGCAATCTTCGCAACCAAACACAGTACACCAACCAATACAGAATACCGAACACACACACACACACACACACACACACACACACGTCCAAATTTTCATTATGTGGATAGACGTTAAACTGAAGAACAGAGAGAGAGGGTGGGGGGAGGAATTGGGGGGCGGGGGGCGGGGGGGGTCAAGCAACTCCATTCCACAAGACCCTTGTTGCTATCACCGACACACAGTGTGGCCCTCAGCTAGCAATACAATCAAACACAGCTCAAACGGCCTTCAAAGGTGTGTCAAGTTCACGAACCGGGTGCAGTCACGTGACATGTCTCACCTGGCGGCGAGCTGACAGCGGCAGATTTGAATGAAACGCAGACGATTTCCGTCTTGTTGGCGAACAATGGCCTCAGTGTTGACAGTGGGAGTTCGAACCGACGTTTGTGTCGACTTTTATACCTTGGAAGAGCTTGTGGACGCTGGATGGATGTGTAGTAAAAAAGACGAAGTGAAATTCTAGCACACGTGAACTGGCTGCAATTCATGTTTCAGTGACTGAGTGACCGAATGGCTTCAAATTGTGACGAGCGAAGTGGTGAAAGGTGGAGTGTCGAGTTGGTCGAGTGTGACGGTGAGGTAAGTAGTGTGCACAGGTTTCGGCAATGTTGTTGACAACACACGGTACGGAATACACACACACACACACACACACACACACACACACACACTGACACACACACACTCGCACGGCGCACACACACGCACGCACGTACACACACACACCACTGACACACACAAACACGCGCACGCACACACACACACACACACGAACGCACGCACGCTCGCACGCGCGCGCGAGCACACAGTGTCGCAAATGATTACATCTATCTATCTGTTGGTTGGTCTGTGTGTGTGTGTGTGTGTGTGTGTGTGTGTAGTATTTGTACGTCATGATCCCACTAGCTGTGTGTGTGTGTGTGTGTGGTATTTGCACGTCATGATCTCACTAGCTGAGATCTCAATAGACTTAAGCTTTGCCTCCGTCGAGGATTCAAATATTCGACGAGCAGCATACGCTGGAAAGTTTTAAAAAAAAGGTCCGGCGATCTTCCCCCCCACTCCATACTCCCCACTTCCCCCCCGGCCCTTCACCTCCTCCATCTCCTTCTCCACCCCAAGGTTTGCACAGTCCAGGGATTTGTGATCCCTGTTGGACAAGCAAGGTGCGCCCACGGAGCGGCCGAACGGTTAGCCAGGGATGGAGAACAATGCTTGTGTGTGTGTGTGTGTGTGTGTGTGTGTGTGTGAGGGGATGGGTTTGGGGATGAGGGGTCTGGGTGTCGTTGTGTATTGAGATGAGCAATGGAACGGAAAATGTGTGTGTGTACGTGTTTGTGTAGTAGTAGTAGTCTTCAGTTTAACGTCTTCCACTTAAAGTGATATTAGTGTTTGTGTGTGTGTGTGTGTCTGCGCGCGCGCGCGTGTGTGTGTATCACAAAATATCTGTGTAGGGTTAAGGGGGATCAGTGTCCCTTCAGTGTATATGAGCGATGGTAAGATGTGTGGGTGTGGGTGTGTGGGTGGGTTTGCGTACACACACACACACACACACACACA
>NC_134883.1:49341900-49346900 GCF_041734735.1 Babylonia areolata
GAACAGCAACCCGTACTCTACACACCGTAACAATCATCGACAGATTGCCGCGGAACCACTGCCATGAAAACCAGCCCGGCAAGACAGGACCTGTCGACCTGTCTCTGACCACACCGTCCTGCAGACCCCGACGTATCACTGGCACGATAGCACTCAGATCGTCTTTCTGTCCGTGTCTGGGCAAGACGTCTCCGCTTTGAGTAATGAGCTGGTCCAATTAGCGCTAATGACAGCGAAGCTACGGTTACACCGTCTTCCCTGAGCGGGCTGTTCGCACTGCTGCTCAATCCTTTTAACTTTTCCCGCCCCACGACTGTGCCCACGTCATGGCAGCTGTCGCCTGTCCAGCTGTAAAAATAGAATGAAATAATAAAAAATAAAATGAAATAAATAAAAAGAATGACGGCTTGTTTATTTATTTATTTTTTTATTTTATTTAAGACAATCCGCATTGGTCGAACCTTGACAGAAGTCTCTAGCATAATCCACATCGATAGGAGGACTACAAATACAATTGCACGCAGCAATATATATATATATATATATATATATATATAGAGAGAGAGAGAGAGAGAGAGAGAGATACATACACAAAAAAGGAGTTGCTCTGTCAGTGTAGCGACGTGCTATCCCTGACGAGAGCAGCCAGAATTTCACATACAGAAACCTGTTTAACTCTCTCCATACGAACGGCGAAAGAGACGACGTTAACAGCGTTTCACTCCAATTACCACCATCAAAATATTGCAAGAGGAAGGCTCTTATACTGAAGAGGTGAATGTTGACAAAGAATACCACGATTCTGACGACGGAAGCTAAAGGTTGGGTCATTCAGACACCCACTGGACATCCGAGGGGTCTGTGTAGAGGAGAAGAGAGGACTGGCCGTACTGAGTGAGTTAAGAAAAAGAATAACACAATACAGTATAGCACAATACAATACAGTACAATACAATACCATACAAAATTACAGTACAGAACGATGCAATACAATACAATACAGTACAATGCAATACAATACAATACTATACAGTACAATACAATGCAACACAGCACAGTACAATACAATACAATGCAATGCAATAATAAAAGCGACGCAGTGTGAAAAGCGTGGCCGTGACACCCCCCCTGAAGACAGTACAGAACAGTGCAGTGCAATGCAGTACAATACAATACCATACCAGACAACACAATACAGCACAACACAACACAACACCACAACAAAGCGACGCAGTGTCTGTGACTCAACCCCTGAAGGCAGTTCAGTACAGTACAGAACAGTGCAGTACAATGCAATAAATGATATACAATACAATGCAGCACAGTACAGTCAGTGTGCAAACCGTGGCTCTGACTCACCCCTGAAGGCTGTACAGTACAGAACAGTGCAGTGCAGTGCAACGCAATACAATACAATGCAGTACAGTACAGTCAGTGTGCAAACCGTGGCTGTGACTCACCCCTGAAGGCTGTACAGTACAGTACAGTGCAATGCAGTACAATACAATGCAGTACGGAACAGTTCAACACAGCACAGTGCAATACAATACAATACCATACAATGCAATACAGTACAGTCAGTGTGCAAACCGTGGCTGTGACTCACCCCCTGAAGGCTGTACAGTACAGTACAGTGCAGTGCAATACAATACAATACCATACAATGCAGCACAGTACAGTCAGTGTGCAAACCGTGGCTCTGACTCACCCCTGAAGGCTGTACAGTACAGAACAGTGCAGTGCAGTGCAACGCAATACAATACAATGCAGTACAGAACAGTACAGCACAGTGCAATACAATGCAATACAATGCAGTACAGTACAGTCAGTGTGCAAACCGTGGCTGTGACTCACTCCTGAAGGCTGTACAGTACAGCACAGTGCAGTGCAATACAATACAATACCATACAATGCAGTACAGTACAGTCAGTGTGTGCAAACCGTGGCTGTGACTCACCCCCTGAACCCCCACCCCCACCCCGTGTTGCAGAACCTGCCGCCCTGGCTGCTGCATGACACAGGGGAGGGCACTCTGACCGGCGTGCCCACCCCCCGCCACGCCGCCCTCTCCACCACCCTCACCCTGCTCTGCCAGGACGGGCTGCCCGTGCCTCTCGTCACTGTGTCCGTCACGTCTCCCTCCAACGATTCTCCCGGGCTGCCGGGCTCCGTCTCTGGCTTTGTGTCTCCAAGCAGCCCGTCTGTCCCTCCTCCGTCAGATGAACGGCTACAGAGGACCCAACGCGTGGCTGGAGGAGGGGAGGGAGCAGCCGTGGTGCTGGACAAATCAGGCGGGGAGACGTCTTCAGCAGCGGGGATGGTGACCTCGGACAGCGGTCTGTTTGAAGAGAAGCTGAACGCATTCCGAGACAGGGACAGCCGGCAGTGTTCCGACGATTACCTCGCCAGCCTGGTTCTGTGCACGAATCCCGACAAGCTGAACGCCTCGCAGAGGGTGCGGGTGGTGCGGAGGTTTGCCGACTTCCTGTCCATCACGCGCTCCTCCCTGACGTGGCACACCTCCCCTGGCGGCCAGCTTCACGCCGCGGACCGGGGGTACACCGTGCAGTCCGGCGGGGCCTCGGGGGACGGCGGCGACTGCCCGGAGACGGTGCACTCGGAGCTGCTGTGGCCGCTGTCCTGCTCCGTCGGTCGCCACGTGGCCGAGTTCACCAGGATCCTGCAGCACAACGTGCAGGTGGGGCGCGTGCAGAGGGAGGTGGGTGTGGAGGTGGCGGGCTGGTACGTGGCGGCCAAGGTGCGGAGGCTGTCTCACAGACGCAGGAGGCGGCAGGTGTTGAACACGACGCCCGTGCCCACCCCCACCCCCACCTTGTACCCACCCTCCGCCACTGCTGCCTCGTCTCTACGTGCAGGAGACTCCATTGATCTGACTAGTTCACCTTCCGTCATGTTTTCTGCAATGTCGGCTTCATTCACTAGTAGTTCCGGTGTGTCTGTTCAACCCTCTGCAACAAGCTTATTTTCAGTCGCAGACTCTTCAAGCATACAGCCATCGCCTTCGGTCACTCAACACCAACACTCCGCTACTGAGAGAGAGGTGCCAGGGTTTGCAGCGCCATCAAGTAGTCTGGCAAGTGTCGCCTGGACGTCCTCCGTCCGTGATGTCCACAGCGTGACGCCAGCAAGCATGCAACATCTGCAAACGTCAGTGAGTGAGACAGGTGTTGATACATCCATCTCGCTGTCCATGTCGGCGACGCCCACACCAGTGCTATGGTCTGCAGCTTTGGACGACTTGGTGTCTGTGTCCATAAACTCCATCGTTTTGCGTTCAAGATCCGAGTCCGGAATGGACACCCCTGTTTCAGAGGACTGGTTTTCGTCTTCAGGGGACAGTCCGGTGTCCACGTCTCAACTCCAACGCGGAAATCTTGTTTCTATAGAGTCTTCTTCACCGGACATTGTGGAAACAATGTCGCAGCTTCACGATATGAAAACCCCGTCTTTCATCTTGTCCAGTTCATCTTTGACGCAACTCAGCAGTCCAGAACTGTCATCGGCACTGGACCGTTTGAACTCCACGAAAGAGATGGGGGTTTCTGAATTGTCAGCTTCTCTTCGGTTTCCTTCAGTTTTTACCACCACACCTCTGACATCTTCGTTGCACACTGTGAGCAGAACAGTGTCAGAGTCAGAAACTCCTCTGTCTTCTTTATCTTCTGTTCCGGGAAGCAGCCAGGTGTGGCCTGTCATGCCAGCAGCAGTTGATGACCAGCTTGCACCAGACACAGTTATCTATTCTTCTGTTCCACTGATGGCTTGGTCCCGGGTGCCTGTGTCTGAACAGTCTGTTGAAGCAATGAACACAACACAAGTTACAGTGGTTGAGAGTGACACAGTTGCTTCGACAGCCAACGACGTCCAAACCAGTTCCGAGTTTTCGTATTCTGTATTGAGCGAAGAAATGTCTCCAAGCATAAGTATACCGACAAGAAGTATACACGTGACTGATGATTTAGCAGAATCAGCAATTCACTCATCCCAGTTTTCTTCCCAAACCATTCCCCAGCAAAGTGTTCTGGACCACAACGAGACATCCACCAAATCCAGTTTGAGCTCCCTTTCTATGGCAGCAATGGCTTCGTCTTCAGTGACGACAGATGCACTACGCTTTACTTCGTCCGCAGTCTACACATCATCAGACTCCAGTGTGACGGTTACTTCAGTGCACCACCCCTCACCCACCAGCCACGAAGGTCGGCCCTTTGATGTGTCTGCTTCTCAAGAACACTTCCCAAGGAGCAGTGTCCCTGTCGCAGATAGCTCACAACCTCCTGAAGTCTCATTGAGTCTTGGCACTGTAGTCAGTTCGACAGCTGCATCAGAATCCGTGTTCTCTGCAAGCCAGACATTCTTCCCGGAAACTTCAGTCACGGGAAGCACAGCTGAAAGGGATAGCAGAGAAGTCTTGCCGTCTGTAGCTCCCCTAAAAACCACGAGTGAAATTCTTCCATCTTCCCTTTTAACATCAACATCTGACATTCCTTCAACAGTCCCACTGGCATCAACGACTCTTGGTCATTCCGAACACGTTCAACCGTCTGTGAAGCGTGATCTGACAAGCAGCGTGTCAGAAACTGTCAGCACGTCGTGGTTAGCACCCTCTTCAGTGGAAAGTGCTTCTTTCTATATGTCAGACATCGTCAGTTCCAGTCACAGTTCTCTCCACGCTGGTGAGGCGGGTGATTCTCTTCACGCAGCTTCATCAGCATGGGACAGCGGGCAGGTCATGACGGGCACACCGCTGTGGCCTGAATCACCGTCGTTCGTCACATCACAAGCCACGCCATCCACTCCCAGTCTTGCCCAGCCCTCTCCCGCCGCCACCCAGACAAGCGGTGTAACCGTGTCTGATATCAGCATCGACACGTGGATTCCTGTGGCGTCACCTGAAGCAGACGTTCCCTCCACAGAGTGGGCCACCGCAGACACCGTGGCCTTCACACACCCCTCAGCTGCCAGCCACAAACCCAGCA
>NC_134883.1:49356900-49371900 GCF_041734735.1 Babylonia areolata
GCTGTTGTTGTGAGAGTAAGACGGACTCGACCCTTACGACCACAGCGCCACCCTCTTCAAGCCAAGACCACAGTCCTCGGAACAACTAGACCTTGAGGAGAGCAGCCAGTAGAGCGTCAAACACCATCCCATTGAATGAACGTTTTGTTCGAGTGAGGCTTTATATGTCAGGCCACGTTCACACTAAGCCCAGCCCAGCCAGTTGTTGACAGCACCTGGACAGAAATCTGGCGCGCGTAATTTTCCCGCCTTGGATGCGGGCGAAAATAATAATAATAATAATGTACATTTATATAGCGTAAGTGTTCACACTGGCCTCCAGCCGTCTCCAGCTAGCTTTTTTTTTTTTCTTCTTCTTTTTTTTTCCGTGAAGATGAGACGGCTGGCTGGTCGAAGGGACGGAACTCTTCAATGATACTGGCGGCGTGAATCCCAATAAGATTCGTTCCTTCCGCCTGAAAAGCTCCGTAGCTGACAGCAGCTGGCTGTGTCTGACGGATGTGTGTTGCTGTGTCAGGCTGACGGCACACTGGCTGCTAAGAACTGGATGGGCGTAGTGTGTACGTAGCTTTTTAAACTGCTTTTCTGTGTCAGTCATGTTTTATATTGTGTCTTTTCCACCCTAAATCCGTTTGAATCCAGTGTCCTAGTGACGCTAGACGCCCGTGCTTCATTTCAGCAGTTTGTTTGCAAAGGAGGTTTCTAGTCAGTCGTGTAACACTGGATGAATGTGTTGGTACGTTGTAAAGGCCGTATATCCCACAGGTCCAGGCCTATCCGCGATTGCCCGAGTGAAGGAGAGAGAAAGAGAGAGAGTGTGTGGGTGTGGGTGGGTGTTTGGTAATACAAATTTACAGTGGACAATTTTTGTAAACGCTTGTTGTGCCAAACTATGTTGTTTTTTTTCGCTTACGACCTTCCTGCTTTGCCATACATGATTTTTTTTTTTTTTTTTTTTTTTTGGAGGGGGGTGTGGGGGGTGGGGGTGGAGCATTGTGTCCTATTCAGAAACAACGTGTTACCCTTACAAGATGTAAGAGAGGGCCAAGTATCATGTCTAATTGAAAGGACTGTTACTGTCGACAAACCCAAACAAATGAAAATAATAATAACGATAAATAATAATCAGACCTGACAGGGTACCTTTCAGCAGCCACTCCAGGACAACAGATTGTCATTGTTTCCAAAACGTGTTCTTTAGCTGGAGATTGGGTTCTGCTCCTTTTTTGTGGCACTTTCCAAACAACGATGATGATGATGATAAAAGAGCGTGAATAGTGTGCTGGCATCTCGAGAGAGATCTTGATTAAATCAATGTATTACAATGCTGCTTTAAGAATTGAACAGACAGGAAAAAAAGACAACAATAGCATCAACAACAACAGACTAGAGAGAGCCTCTCAACGTATTACAATGCTGCGTTAAGAATTGAACAGACAGGAAAAAAGACAACAATAGCATCAACAAGTACAGACTAGAGAGAGCCTCTCAACGTATTACAATGCTGCGTTAAGAATTGAACAGACAGGAAAAAAAGACAACAATAGCATCAACAACAACAGACTAGAGAGAGCCTCTCAACGTATTACAATGCTGCGTTAAGAATTGAACAGACAGGAAAAAAGACAATAGCATCAACAACAACAGACTAGAGAGAGCCTCTCAACGTATTACAATGCTGCGTTGAGAATTGAACAGACAAAATAAACCACAAAAAAAACAACAAAAAAACCGACAACAGCAACAACAATCACGCCAAAGAATCAAACAGGAAAATGCTGGTGATTTGTGTGACAAACATTTACCAATGTGGTTGTCAGGTGTGTGTAGTCTTACAACGCGTGTCTCAGCTTGTTGTGTGGAGCAGCGTACGTTCATATTTTTTTCGTATTACCTTTATTAATTGATCAGTATTCAGCACTGTTTTTTTTTTTTTTTTACCTGTTCACCCATTTCCATTTGAACTGATAACTGATTCTTCGCAGGCGAAGACTTCCCATTCACCGCACCACAATTCATGCCAAACCCGAGCCCTGCATGAAGCTCACTGGAGACACAAGGACCTAAGTCCCGAACGGTCATGATAAGAATGTCGGGTGACCCATCTCACTAAACACATCATGCTATTCTAATCTGAGCCATTTGTCATCATAGTTACAATGACAGAAACCCTGATAGAAACTGGATCAGACACACGTTATAAATTTCCGTCGTGCCAGACTAAGGCAAGTTTCTGTCTCCAGCGAAATGTCGACAACAACGGTTCTTTGCTCAATGTTGTTCTTCAGTGCTGGTCTGTCTCTCTTTCTCTACCACTGTGCTTCTCACTCGCTGATTCAGATGGAGACCGGAAGGGGGGAAGCTGGCAGAATTGTTCAGAAAGTTTATCTGCCAGTACAGTATCCATGAGGGTTTCGGTTTGAATCCCTCTGTCGCTCTTTCTCCTAAGTTTGACTGGAGAATCAAAGTTAGCATCTAGTCATTCGAATGAGACGATAAATCGAGGTTCCATGTGCAGAATGCACTTGGCGTACTGAAAAAGAACCCATGGCAACCCAACTGTTGTCCCCTGGCAAAGTTATGTAGAAGAAATCCACTGGGATGGCAAGATAAGTGTTGTCCCCTGGCAAAGTTATGTAGAAGAAATCCACTGGGATGGCAACCTAACTGTTGTCCGCTGGCAAAGTTATGTAGAAGAAATCCACTGGGATGGCAACATGAGTGTTGTCCCCTGGCAAAGTTATGTAGAAGAAATCCACTGGGATGGCAACATGAGTGTTGTCCCCTGGCAAAGTTATGTAGAAGAAATCCACTGGGATGGCAACCTAACTGTTGTCCGCTGGCAAAGTTATGTAGAAGAAATCCACTGGGATGGCAACATGAGTGTTGTCCCCTGGCAAAGTTATGTAGAAGAAATCCACTGGGATAGGTACACAAACATAAAGTATATGCACGCCTGACCAACGCGTTTGATCATGCTGTTGGTCAGTCATCTGCCCAGCAGATGTGGCGTTGCGTATATGGATTTGTCCCAACATTATGACGTCTCCCTGAGAAACTGAAACTAATGGAAGCCTTACCACCCTGCCAAAGCCAAGACTGGCTGTTCAGCCATGGAAAACTGACACAAAATGGCTGAGTTTCTTCACCTTTGTGTTGATGAAATCTGTCAAATGTCACGAATTTCACTGTTATATTGAAGTACTATTGTGGAAACATATTGGACTATGTTTCTGTACCGTTGTTGTCCCACCGATTCACCGACTCCAATATGATTTATCACACCATTAATACATTTCCAGTATCTCTTTTTCATTCTTTCTTCTTTTTTTTTTTTTATTTTGATTTGTTTTTTTGTTTCGTGGGAAAAAAAAACAACCCACGATACATTCATAACCGTATACGGTGTAGTTAATTAATCTATTTATTCATTTGTTTATTTATTCATACATTTATTTGTCAACTTAGAAACTTCACTTATTTGCCCATTTATCAGTAGCATACTTCAAAATAATTACCGTGTCATTTGTTTCGTTTTCATTGCATGCTCAGACATTTTAAAAAGAAAGGTTTAACTTTCAGTTAGCGATTGTTGATGATGTTCTTAAAAAGTCCGTTCACGCATTCGGCTGTATGCGTTTTGTATTGTTGTGATCTGTACTTGCACTTGTAAGTGTCATCTCCAGACATCCGAACAAGCTTGATATTATGACTGGTATCATATTGGTATTAGCTATACTCGTGTGCATGAATTCACTTGTACTGCAGTCCCATTAAATTTTGATACAAAATAACTTTGTATTTGTCTTCTTTATCCACGCTTGGTGTTGAATTCCTTCCCTCCCCCTCCGCCCCATACACTGTGATTTTGTTTTCCCTGTACTGAATGAGCAGTGAGAAATGATTATCAAATTCATATCGTGATCCTGAAATGACGCCTCTTTTTTAATCATTGATTTTCAAAGAGACGCAGCACTTTTGCACATCCAACTTTTCTTTTTTTCAAATTCATGTCACAAACAACCCATCGAAAAACAAGGGCCATGTCGGGACAATGATATACATTATCCTCATAATCACAGGTCACTCGTATTTCTGTCATTCGAAGATTGATTCTGTTTGTCGCATCCTTCCCAAAATAGCCTCCCTTGCCTGCCCTTCCTTGTCTTAAGTTTCTACAGTTTTAGAGTTATGCATGCGTGTGAATGACTGGTGCGAAAGCGCTTTGATTTGTCTCTGCACAAGATTCAGCGCTATATAAATACCATTATTATTATTATTATTATTATTATCCTTACATGATTCTGTATCATTCGTAAATTTTCGTCAGTGTCGATTTCTTCCCATTCTTATTGATTTTGGCAACTTTGTTTTTTTCATAAACATTTTTATTCGAGTTTAACATTATTTAAGACACACTAAAATGATATTTGTAATTATTATTATTATTATTATTATTATTTGCAATATTGTTTTTGCAACTTAATTATTGCCCATTACTTCCTCTGGCATTTAAGGCAGCATCGAAGATCCACCACACTCGTCTGTTTTCGACCAGTCTGTGAATGGTACCCCAGGCATACTTCGGAGTTTTGACATCCCCTTCAACTTTTTTTGTTTATCATTTATTTATCTATATATGTTTTTTTTGCCAACTTAAGACGTATGAATTTTCGAATAACTACAAATCAAGGTGATAAGATGAATGATTTCAATGACTAAAGGAATTTAAATAAACCACATGCACTTTTCACCATAAATGATTGGTTTGCTTGTTGAGTGGGAGTGCAGTGTAGTGCAGTGCAGCTGCTGTGAATTCCATCATTGTGTGTGCGTGCGAAACATGGACGCTCAGCAGAAGTGGACAGAAGAATCCACGGTCATACACGTCAAATCCCACTCGTGTGCATACGAGTGAACGCAGAAGAAGAAGAAGGAGAAGGAGGAGACAGGTAGGATTCCTCCCAAGAACAATTGGGGGACCGGGACGCCCTGCCCCTGACAGCTGCAGAAGGCAATACTACTGGCACCTTTGTATCGAGGGTGTCACTGTCGCTGCTAAATGACAACAACTGACTTTTTTTTTTCTTTCTTTCTGTTTTTTTTTCTGTGACCCAGCACCAAAGAAAGAGAAAGAGAGGAGGAAAAAAATGGAGAGAAAGGAAAGAAAAACAAAGAGAGAGAAAAGGGGGAGGGCTTTAAAGTACTATTTTTGACTCACTTGTTTAAACAAAGTAAGTCTATGTTTAACCCGGTGTTCGGTTTTCTCTCTCTCTCTCTCTCTCTCTCTCTCTCTGTGTGTCCGTGGTAAACTTTAACATTGACATTTTCTCTGCAAATACTTTGTCAGTTGACACCAAATTAGGCATAGAAATGGGAAAAATTCAATTCTTTGCTGTCAGCTTGTTTAAAACAATATTGCACCTCTGGGATGGGCACAAAAAAAAAGAAGCCTAATTATATGCAAACTGCATTCACTGTTATATTTATATTTTTTGTATTATATAAACTTGCCACTTTGATCTGATATTCAACCCAACAACAAGAGCAGTCATTATTATCATTTTTTGTTCAAACAGGAACTTCTTTTGCTAAGCATGGAAGTTTTATTTATTTGCAGATAGTAAAAAAAGGGAAATTACTCTGTAATTAATGCTAGGGGACTTGATTTACTTTAAACTGATCTTTCTCATCTTAAACATTACATTTTGAAATTATACTCAATACATAAAAAGCTTGGATTTTTTTTTTATAAAGCGTATCACAAGTGAGTCTTGAAGGCCTTGCTTCTCTTGTTAATTCTTTGGATCAAAGTAGCAGTAATTGACGGGGCTGGATCTGTGCTGGAGTGGTCCAGCCTCATCTCATCTCATCTCATCTATCCCTTGACCCGTGGGTGGGTCGTTGGGGCACCATGGATGACTGCCTGGTCAGCTCGCGCCACCTGCCTCGGTCCTCAGCGGCCCTTTGAGTTGTGGCAAATGGCAGGCCCGTCCACTCTTTGATGTTGTCCTCCCAGCGCTTTCTCTGTCTGCCTCTCTTCCTCCTTCCTTGTACGGTACCCTGCAGGATGGTCTTGGCTAGGCCGTCTGATCGTGTGACGTGTCCATACCAGCGGAGCTTGCGTTCCTTCACTGTGGTTAGCAGGTCTTTGAATGGGCCAATGGCGTTTTGGACTCTTCTTTTCACTTCCTCATTTGTGATGTGGTCTTTGTATGTCCAGCCTAGATACTGCAAAATAAAGGTCCTTTCTTTTTTTTGATAGAATTAGGAGGTTTTTTTTTCTCCCTTGCAGACGATTCCCCAAACAGGGACAGAATTATCAACATTTGATTGTGGTCACTCTTTGAGAAGGAAGGAAGGAAACTCGTCCAACACATCTCACAAGTGTACACGGCACGTGCAAAGCGTGCATTTCGTGCAGGTCAACTCAGTGTCACACTATGGTCGTCACAGTTTGACGTCATGGCCGCTTGGGGGGGGGGGGGGGGGAAACAACCCCAGCTTGTTGTGAACGCAGGCAAGCTTTGAAGATATTCCAAACTACGGTTTAACCTTTTAAGACGAACTTTTAACTGAGTTCGAAACCATCAACAAAACCTTGCTAGCAAGAGCAGGTAGAAGAGGTAGGATAGTTAGACCTGAACAACAAGTATTCAAATCCTGACGGTGATCAGGCCTTGAACGAGGTCTCAAGCACCACAAGTTCAAGTTCAAGATGCTGCTTGGTGGAAGAAAATTCAGCGTGCAACATTGTGGAGTGTGTTGTCTTCAAAAAGGACTCGAATGCTATCGAGGTGGTCCAATTTGCTGACAAAACTTTCGTGTTGAGGGCGTGTATTGACAAAGCGGTTGGCTGACCTGACAAGTGTCGGAATGCAAGTTCTGTATGTTGGAGGTAGGTGTGTTGTGTGCAGTGTGTGTACACAGTGTGCAAGGTGCCATGTTGAGTGTAACGTGTGTGTTGCAAGGTGTGTTGTGTTTATGATGTGTTATGTTGGTGTGTTATGTGCAAGGTGTCATGTTGTGTGCAAGGTGTGTTGTGTGCAGGTGTCATGTTGTAAGTTGTCATGTTGTGTGCAAGGTGCCATGTTGTGTGCAAGGTGTCATGTTGTGTTTATGTTGTGTTCAAGTTGTGTTTGTGGCGTGTTGTGTGCAAGGTGTCATGTTGTGTGCAAGGTGTGTTGTGTGCAAGGTGTCATGTTTTGTGCAAGGTGTCATGTTGTGTGCAAGGTGTCATGTTTTGTGCAAGGTGTCATGTTGTGTGCAAGGTGTGTTGTGTGCAAGGTGTCATGTTGTGTGCAAGGTGTCATGTTGTGTGCAAGGTGTCATGTTGTGTGTAAGGTTTATTGAGTGCAAGGTGTCATGTTGTGTGTAAGGTGTATTGAGTGCAAGGTGTCATGTTGTGTGTAAGGTGTGTTGAGTGCAAGGTGTCATGTTGTGTGCAAGGTGTCATGTTGTGTGCAAGGTGTCATGTTGTGTGCAAGGTGTCATGTTGTGTGTAAGGTGTATTGAGTGCAAGGTGTCATGTTGTGTGTAAGGTGTGTTGAGTGCAAGGTGTCATGTTGTGTGTAAGGTGTGTTGTGTGCAAGGTGTGTTGTGTTTTTGGTGTGTTATGTGCAAGGTGTCTTGTGTTTATGGTGTGTTGTGTGCAAGGTGTCTTGTGTTTATGGTGTGTTGTGTGCAAGGTGTCATGTTGTGTGGAAGGTGTCGTGTTGTGTGGAAGGTGTCATGGAAGGTGTCGTGTTGTGTGGAAGGTGTCATGTTGTGTGGAAGGTGTCGTGTTGTGTGCAAGGTGTCATGTTGTGTGGAAGGTGTCGTGTTGTGTGGAAGGTGTCATGTTGTGTGGAAGGTGTCGTGTTGTGTGCAAGGTGTCATGTTGTGTGGAAGGTGTCGTGTTGTGTGGAAGGTGTCATGTTGTGTACAAGGTGTCATGTTGTTTGGAAGGTGTCATGTTGCGCGTAAAGTGTGTTGTGTGGAAGGTGTGTTGTGTGGAAGGTGTCGTGTCATGTTGTGCGTAAGGTGTGTTGTGTGGAAGGTGTCGTGTTGTGTGCAAGGTGTCATGTTGTGTGCAGGGTGTCATGTGCGTGAGGTATGTTGTGTGTAAGGTGTGTTGTGTGGAAGATATTGTGTGCAAGGTGTCATGTTGTGCGTAAGGTGTGTTGTGTGGAAGATATTGTGTGCAAGGTGTCATGTTGTGCGTAAGGTGTGTTGTGTGTAAGAGGTGTTATGTGCCAGGTGTCATGTGCGCAAGGTATCATGTTGTGTAAAGTGTGTTGCTTGTAAAATGTTATGTTGTGTGTAAACTGTGTTATGGGTAAGGTGTGTTTTGTGTAAAGCGTGTTGTGCAAGGTGTGTTGTGTGTAAAGCGTATTGTGTGCAATGTGTGTATAGCGTGTTATCTGTAAGGTGTGTTGTGTGCAAGGTATGCTGTGTGAGATTTCATGTTTTGTGTAAGGTGCATATTATATGTAAGGTGTCATGTTGTATGTAATGTGTGCTGAGTAAGATGTGTGCCGGTTAGGGATATTGTATGAAAAGTGTGTTGTGTGTTATATGTGCTGTGTGTAAGGTATATTGCGTTCAAAGCGTGTAGTGTGCAATGTGTGTTGCGTGCAAGTTGTGTTGTGTGTAAGGTGTGTTATGTGTATGGTGTGTTGTGTGAATTGTGCAATGTGTGTAAAGTATATTGTGCGTAATGTGTGTTGTGTGTCGTATGTAATGTGTGTTGTGTGTAATGTGTGTTGTGTGTAATGTGTTTTTTTTGTAATTGTATTGTTTGAAAGATGTGCTAATTTTGTTTTGTGTGTAAAGTAGGTGTGTTCTGTGTAAGATATGTTGTGTGCTAAGTATCGTTGTTTTGTGTGTGTGGGTTGTTTTTTAACAAGGATACGGGGTGATTTTATTGAGACATGTAATAATCTTTTCAACTGTCATGTCAAGAAAGGACCCTCAAAATGCTTCAAAGTATATTTTGTCCCTATCCTACTCCTACTGCTACTGTACTATCATCTCATCTCTCTTTCTCTGTTGCTTTCCCCACCTCTCTCTGTGTGTGTGTGTGTGTGTGTGTGTGTGTGTGTGTGTGTGTGTGTGTGTGCGTGCGTGTGCGCGCACGTGTTTGTTGGTGGGCTCTCTCACCTGTGTGGCGGACATTATTATTATTATGTTGTTGTTCTTAATTCAAGACGGTAGTGTGTGCATGCACGTATGAAGTGTGTGTGTGTGTGTGTGTGTGTGTGTCTGTGTGTGTCTGTGTGTGTGTGTGTCAGTGTATCTCTCTTTCTCTGTGTGTGTGTGTGTGTGTGTATCTGTGTGATGTGTGTGTGTGTGAGTGGGAGAGAGAAAGAGAGAGTGTGTGTGTGTGTGTATGTTCGCGCGCGCGTACCTGTCAGTTTCTCCATTTGTGACCAGTCATTGCATATTTTGCAGGCCGGCGACAACTGAGAGCGGGGTGGGGGAGGTGGGGGATTGGGTGGGGTGGGGGACGAAAATCACATGTTCCGTCGAGGGCATCTCAGCACATCAATCGTACCAGCTGTTTTTTTGACGGGAAGGCAGAGACATGCATGACAGTTTCTGTGGCGGACTGTGGTGGCCCACCTTTGACCCTCCTCAGTGCCCAACATGGAGGGCTCGGTGAGTACCCCAACACTTGTCTTGTCAGCCTTGTCAACTGTCTCCTTTCAATGTTGGACGATAGAGTTTTATCCATGAAACATCTCCTTCTCCGCCCTGCCTGTAGGCCTGTAAAACCCCCAACCAGTTGTGACTCAAAGGACGAGTCACTAAGAGAGGTGATGGGTGAGTTCAGGCGAACATTGGATTTGCTTCCGATACACGTGATTGGAAACTTTCGTGTAACACTTAACGGAAAACAACGGGCGGCTTCTACATAAGAATCTGAATAAATCTTTAAAAAAAACAACAGATTTTCCCACCCATAAAAAGTTCCCTCGAAGTTTGCTCGAAACGTACTTCATTAAAAAGAAGAAAAAGAAGAAAAAAGAGATACAGAATCGAAAATATATTCGTTCATTTATTTTTCGATTTGAATAATTTCAGTTTCAGTTTCTCAAGGAGGCGTCACTGTGTTCGGACAAATCCATACACGCTACACCAGATCTGCTCGGCAAATATCTGACAGCAGCATAACCCAATGCCCTTGTCTGGCCTTGAGTGCATGTATATATCATTTATTGTGCGCCTATCACAGGGGATTTCTTTAACAGAATTTTGCCAGAGGACAACAGTTCTGTAGCCATGTTGTGCGCAAGGTGTCATGTGCGCGAGGTATCATGTTGTGTGTAAGGTGTGTTGTGTGGAAGATACCGTGTTGTGTGCAAGATGTCATGTTGTGCGTCAGGTGTGTTGTGTGTAAGAGGTGTCATGTGTGCAAGGTATCATGTTGTGTGTAAGGTGTGTTGTGTGCAAGGTGTGTTGTGTTTATGGTGTGTTATGTGGAAGGTGTCATGTTGTGTGTGAGGTGTGTTGTGTGTAAGTTGTGTTGCGTGTAAATGTTCATATCATGTGTTGTGTGTATTGTGTGTAAACTGTGTTGCTTGCAAAATGTCCTGTTGTGTGTAAACTGTGTTGTGGGTAAGGTGTGTTTTGTGTAAAGCGTGTTGTGCAAGGTGTGTTGTGTGTAAAGCGTATTGTGTGCAGTATGTGTTGTGTGTATAGCGTGGATTGTTTTTCAGTGCGCCAAGTGCGTGCTGCACACGGGACCTCAGGTTATGGTCACATCTGAATGACTGGATGATCAGTTTGACTCCTCTGTCAAACTTTGGAGAAGGGGCGAGAACAGGATTCGAACCCGGACTCCCCACGGACACTGTATTGGCAGATAAGCGTCTTAACCATTCTGCCACCTTGTCGCCTATTATGTAATATTTAATGGTAAAAAAAAAAATCGAAACTTCCGATAGTCTTAACGTGTCACCAGCACGTGACGCTAGAGGCCGCTAGTAGCGGAAAGGGGCGAAGAAATAATCAAAAGCCATTTCAGCCTGCTCACAGTTTTCAGTTTCAGTTTCAGTACCTCAAGGAGGCGTCACTGCGTTCGGACAAATCCATATACGCTACACCACATCTGCCAAGCAGATGCCTGACCAGCAGCGTAACCCAACGCGCTTAGTCAGGCCTTGAGGCGAGTCAGGCTCACAGCGAGTTACTGCTGCTGTACTGCTGTGGTGTCAACGTTGACATCATAGGCATCCGCAAGCTGATTTTCGCGTCACGTTTCAATCACTTATTTTGTTTCTACAGTCATTTAGTTGGCGTGTTATTTACAACACACTATTCACCAAAAATGTGCAGAAGAGTAGAAATCGGCTGAAGTGCATGAAATGTGTTCCGCCATAGTTTCGCACATGACAAGGAGAAAGGCAGACCGGGTAGGAAGGAGATGTTTGAAGCCTCAGTTACATGCACAACACGTACACAGAGGATCATTTCCTGAAGGAGTACCTTACGTGGAAATTTCAGTATTTTTTCTTCAATTGATAACATCAGAAATTGAAGATATACATTTGGTTCTTTTTGGACGTTGTTTTAGTGGAAATTAAGTATTCGTCTGAAATCACTTGTGTCAGAAATGGAAAATGTACATTTTATTACTTTGGGCGTTGATTTTGGTAATGGATCAGAAGCTTAGACGAAAACATACTTTGTATTATATTTGTATATAAATGAAAAATAAAAAAGCTACCGAATATTCACCAGGGAAGGAAGCCGAATCAACTAAATTACATATGATTATATGGTTTATCCATTGCAGTGGGAAGTCATTAACAGCTTAGTCTTTTGTGAAGGACTATGGCTCTCAAACTACTGAAGAGGCAAGATTGCATTGGCTCTTAGTGCTGCAGCCTTGGGGGGCTAATTGACATTTTGGGAACGATTCCAACACAGACCGTCCTAAAACCCTCTGGGCCGAGAGAGTTTTGATGTAACTTGGGCAAGACACTCTCCACTATAATCAAATTCCAGCCCAGATAGTTGGGACAGCAGTTGCCTCCTCTGCTTCTCTGGTGATCATAGTCGAACACGACGGGCGCAATAGCCGAGTGGTTAAAGCGTTGGACTTTCAATCTGAGGGTCCCGGGTTCGGACCACGGTGACGGCGCCTGGTGGGTTAAGGGTGGAGATTTTTACGATCTCCCAGGTCAACATCTGTGCAGACCTGCTAGTGCCTGAACCCCCTTCGTGTGTATATGCAAGCAGAAGATCAAATACGCACGTTAAAGATCCTGTAATCCATGTCAGCGTTCTGTGGGTTATGGAAACAAGAACATACCCAGCATGCACACCCCCGAAAGCGGAGTATGGCTGCCTACATGGCGGGGTAAAAACGGTCATACATGTAAAAGCCCACTCGTGTGCATACGAGTGAACGTGGGAGTTGCAGCCCACGAACGCAGAAGAAGAAGAAGAAGTAGAAGAAGAAGAATAGTCGAACACGACTATCATACAGTATTTGACAAGACTTGTTGCCGATGAATTTTTCAGTAATGCAAAACATTTATCACGGAACCAAGCGACACCCAGAACAAATGACATGGCCGTCCTCCTTTGAACGAAAGTTTCTTTCATCATACACGTACAACAGTGATAGAGGGAGTGAATCTCCTGGAGATGGTTATATTGGATGAACCATGCACGCACAACAGTGATAAGAGAGAGAATCTCCTGGAGATGGTTATATTGGATGAACCATGCACGCACAACAGATAGTGTTAAGGGAGTGAACCTCGTTGAGATAGTTATATTAATAACTGAAGGAATCTTTCGGAAATGAATAATTGTATCAGATGAAGGAACCTTTCAGAAAAGAACGGTTGTATCAGATGAAGGAATCTTTCGGGAAATGAACCTCCAATACATGCACCACGTTAAAACAGCACCTCAGTCACGTAGGACTCCGTGACAGGTCGGGTTTGCTTTCTCCCGCCCCGCCATTAGAATTGAAAAAACGAAGAGCGTCATTCTCTCCGTATTCCGTCAGACATGAAGGGGCGGGGCAAAGAAAACGCGTCCTGTTGCAATGTTGTGTGATGACAGGCAACGTTAACTCACTCAGTACGGCCAGTCCTCTCTTCTCCTCTACACAGACCCCTCGGATGTCCAGTGGGTGTCTCAATGACCCAACCTTTAGCTTCCGTCGTCAGAATTGTGGTATTTTTTGTCAACATTCACGTCTTTAGTATAAGAGCCTTCCGCTTGCAATATTTTGATGATGGTAATTGGGGTGAAACGCTGTTAACGTCGTCTCTTTCGCCGTTCGTATGGAGAGAGTTAAAGTAAGGTCCCTCTGTAATGCCCAGAGCGTGCTCGATTCCAATGTTGGCTGTTTCTGAGCCCTTGGACAAAAGGGGCCATCAATCCGTCAGCTATCTCTCCAGTCCTGATGACGAGAATTCTGCCAGATTGTACATCACCGACGACTGCGTTATTCGTTTTTTCTCTTTGATATTAAAATTAATTTTGCTGACGAGCATTTTGAGAAGTGAGCCGAAAGAGAATTTTCTGTTTTGGTTGAAGCAGACAATACAATGATTTGAACTGAATTGAATTACATTGAATTGTCAAAAGAGTGATGAAAACAGCCGGGTGGTGAGCACGCGATGCAGGGCACTAATTAACGTTGATGTCATGATGTCAGTGTTAACGTTAGTGTCAGTGTTAACGTTGTCATGGTGTCAGTGTTAACGTTGATGTCGTGGTGTCAGTGTTAACGTTGGTGTCGTGGTGTCAGTGTTAACGTTGGTGTCGTGGTGTCAGTGTTAACGTTGGTGTCAGTGTTAACGTCGATGTCACGGTGTCAATGTTAACGTTGGTGTCGTGGTGTCAGTGTTAACGTTGGTGTTGTGGTGCCAGTGTTAACGTTGATGTCATGGTGTCAGTGTTAACGTTGATGTCATGGTGTCAATGTTCGTGGCACGCAGCAGGGCACCAGTTAACGTTGCCTGCCATGATGTCATTGGGGAGGGTGCGCAGTCCCGCTTTCGTCGGATTTTCGTCGGGCGTCCCCATTTCCGTTATTTCCAGGTCACTGAAAGGCAAACTTTTCGTCGTGGAAATCGCTGTTCTGACGAAAGGATTTTGAACATTCACGGTGTTTATTTTTTGCAAGTTTACAAGATATATTTGGTTTTACAGTAACACCCATTATTTGATTTAGTCTTCTTTGTTTACTTTGAGCGTGTTGCTTGCCATACATCTGCCATTACGTATTCGAACTGATCCGTTAATGAACTCTGCCGAAAAGTTGTCCGAACTAAAGCAGTGCAAACTCAGAGAAGCCAGTTACGGTGCTGGGTTGCCCGTGTCGTCATATGACCTACTTCTCGCTTTGTGAGCGACGAAAAGTCCACAACCAAAGTAGGCTGCGCACCCTCCATATTAATGTTCGTGGAAAACGGGAGCTGGGACCTGTGTCATGTGACCGGAAGTCAGCAGTGCGGACGTCAAGGTGGGTGCTGTTCTGATGAGTTCGTTGCTGTGTCCTGTGCTGTCCGAAGCTGAAGAGTGATTTGTTTTTCTCTTTGTTCTTTTGACATCACTCTTTTTGTTTGTATTGTACGTTTAAGTGGAGTGATGGCCTAGAGGTAACACGTCCGCCTAGGAAGCGAGAGAATCTGAGCGCGCTGGTTCGAACCACAGCTCAGCCGCCGATATTTTCTCCCCCTCCATTTGACCTTGAGTGGTGGTCTGGACGCTAGTCATTCGGATGAGACGATAAACCGAGGTCCCGTGTGCTAGCATGCACTTAGCGCACGTAAAAGAACCCACGGCAACACAAGGGTTGTTCCTGGCAAAATTCTGTAGAAAAATCCACTTCGATAGGAAAAACAAATAAAACTGCACGCAGGAAAAAAAAAATACAAAAAAATGGGTGGCGCTGTAGTGTAGCGACGCGCTCTCCCTGGGGAGAGCAGCCCGAATTTCACACAGAGAAATCTGTTGTGATAAAAAGAAATACAAATACAAATAAAAGGT
>NC_134883.1:49376900-49386900 GCF_041734735.1 Babylonia areolata
TAGCGATACAAAGATAGCTTACGCCACGGCAACACAGCCTGATCGGTCTGTCTCCAAAGAACCCCAAACAAAGAGCTTAGGCTGCTATTTGTTTCTGATGAACCCCAAACAAAGAGCCTACGTTGCTGTTTGTCTGTTTCTAACGAACCCCAAACAAAGAGCCTACGTTGCTGTTTGTCTGTTTCTAACGAACCCCAAACAAAGAGCCTACACTGCTCCACTTCTGTTTCCAAAGAACCCCAAACAAAGAGCTTACACTGCTCTAGGTCAGTTTCTAACGAACCCCAAACAAAGAGCCTACGCTGCTGTTTGTTTCTAACGAACCCCAAACAAAGAGCCTACGCTGCTGTTTGTTTCTAACGAACCCCAAACAAAGAGCCTACACTGCTGTTTGTTTCTAACGAACCCCAAACAAAGAGCCTACGCTGCTGTTTGTTTCTAACGAACCCCAAACAAAGAGCCTACACTGCTGTTTGTCTGTTTCTAACGAACCCCAAACAAAGAGCCTACACTGCTCCAGTTCTGTTTCCAAAGAACCCCAAACAAAGAGCTTACACTGCTCTAGGTCAGTTTCTAACGAACCCCAAACAAAGAGCCTACACTGTTCCAGGTCTGTTTCCAAAGAACCCCAAAGAGCCTACACTGCTCTAGGTCTGTTTCTAACGAAGCCCAAACAAAGAGCCTACACTGCTCTAGGTCTGTTTCTAAGGAACCCCAAACAAAGAGCCAACACACTGCTCTTTGTCGCCCCATACAAAGGCAGACAGACCTCCTACAGCTACCCCCAAGTCTCGCCCTTTCTCACACTTGAGCCGCCGTTTTGTGTCAGGGGGGGCAAGGGGGGTGTGGAGGTGGGGGGCAGAGGTCAGTCCGTTTACCCAAGCTCCCACAGATTATCTGTTGCCGCCATGGCTCGTTTAACGCCTGCTGTATACACACCCCCTCCCACTTCCTCCTCCCCCTCCCTTCCCCCGTCCGCCCCCCCCCCCCCCCCCCTGCTGTGGTTTAAGCGCACACACTGTTCCCGGGAAAATATTGTCGCCGGCGACAATGTGGGCAGACATTCGCGGTACATAATATTGTCACCGGCACTTGCTCCTTGTGTGTGGGGTCTGAAAGAACATGTCATCACTGTTGTCGTCAGTCTTCGGTGCAAACCATTGCATGGCTTAGAGATGATAGCAGTCATTGTGATGTTATAAAATAATTATAATGGTGGTGATGACAATCCTGACTGATGATTAGGATCCAGAAGTTTGTGTGTGTGTGTGTGTGTGTGTGTGTTAATCATTGTCACTGGTGACAAATACGTGACTACGGAAGTGCAACAATAACATGCCGTGAAAGCCAGCACATAAAACGTCGTCGCCAGTGACAACAAAACCATGCCCGGCGACAATAATATATGCCCCATCATTGCCACCAGCATAATTATATAGTCAGCTGGCACATACATAATTATTGTCGTCTGTGCGGTTTATTATTTTTGAAGTGACAATTCGTACACTTGCGTGCCGACAGTAGTGGTGAGTTTAGATGACCTGTATTGGCATTTCGCCCTTGTAGGCCAAGTCGTTCGTGGCTGTGGTCTTTTCCGTGAAGGGTGGTATGGTCGAGGCGTTGGTCTTGTGCCCGGACAGTGAATGCCGGCACGTGAAATCTGGTCGCCAGCGACAGTATAACGCGCCAGGCGGCGATCTGTGCTGCAACGTTTGAGCCTGTCCTGCCGGTGGGGGTGAATAGAAGGGCTGTTGGGGCGAGGAGGCGTTGGGTGCTGGCGTGCAATCAGGCGTGCTGGAATGCCAGTCTGCGGTGGGTTTACCGCCCCCACCCCACATTCCTCGACGCTAGAGACCCCGACAGCCGCCTGCTCTCCCCGAACTCGTCGTCAATGCTCACACCACACGGACAGTTGAGTTCAGTCGACTGTCTGCTTGGTCGTGGATTGAGGGAACAAGCTTCCATTGCTCAGCGGATCACACGTGTGTCTGTGTTCGTGTGTGTGTTGCCGGTAAGAAATATTTGCTTTAATTTCACGAAACAATCGCCGGAGGCAAAATACAGCGTTCAATAACACAGTCTCGAAAGGAAAATGATAAAAATGTTGCCGCTAAGAAGTGTTTTCATCCAAGGAACAATTTAGGGCAAAGCACAGCGTTCAATACACAAGTGTCGAAAAAAAGAGCGTTGCCTGGGTAAGAACTGTCGGTTTAAATGTTTTTATTCAAGAAAAAATTCAGTTGTTAATTAAGGCAAAGCACAGCGATCAATCCACAAAGTGTCGCCGGAAAGGAAAAATAACTTGATGTGTTGCGGGTATGAAGTATTGGTTTTAACGTTTTAAGTCGAGAAACAGTTTGGACAAAATACAGCCTTCAGTACACAAATGTGTCGAAACGGAAAAAGGAAAGTGTTGCCGGTTAGAAATTGTGGCTTGAATGTTTTGATTCAGGGAACAGTAGAGGCAAATAACAGCGCTCCGTAAAGCATTGATAGAAAAAACAACAACAAGGAATTGGTGGTAAGAAGTATTGGTTTAAACATTTGGATTAATTCAAGAAAAAAATAAAATGAGGAAAGATAATAAAGCGTTCATTATTCAAAGTATTGAAGAAAAAAACCCCAAACAAACAAACTTGAAACAACAAACTGGAGGTCATATCACACGTGCTCTTCCTTGTAATCCTAAGAGGAACAAGTTCAAATACAAAGTAATGACTGAAATCCTAACCTGTAAACCCATGTCTTTTCTCAGTGAGGTGACAGCCCTTTACTGACATCCTGACATATAAATTCTTGTCTTTTCTCAGCGAGGTGACAGCCCTTCACTGATTTCCTGACCTAGAAACTCTTTCTTATCTCAACGAGGTGACAGCCCTTCACTGACTTCCTGACCTGTAAGCTCTGTCTTACCTCAGTGAGGTGACAGCCCTTTACTGACATCCTGACCTGTAAGCTCTGTCTTATCTCAGCGAGGTGACAGCCCTTTACTGACATCCTGACATGTAATTTCTTGTTTTATCTCAGCGAGGTGACAGCCCTTCACTGACTTCCTGACCTGTAAACTCTTGTCTTATCTCAGCGAGGTGACAGCCCTTCACTGACTTCCTGACCTGTAAACTCTTGTCTTATCTCAGTGGGGTGACAGCCCTTCACCGACTTCCTGACCTATGAACTCTTGTCTTATCTCAGTGAGGTGACAGTCCTTCACTGATTTCCTGACCTATAAACTCTTGTCTTATCTCGGTGAGGTGACAGCCCTTCACTGATGAGCATACTTTTCAACAGATCTATACCATTGTTATGATGCCTTTCAGAATATACTGTTCACCTTTTATGACACACTCGATCACAGTAGTATGGGAACTTTTGTCTCAGTTTATCTATTACGACTGGCACTTTTGTTTATAGTGTTTGTGTCGGTATCTCTTATTTGCTATCTCTCTCTCTCTCTCTCCCTTTGGTCAAACCTTTCTCTATGTCTGTCTCTCTCTGTCTCCTGGCCTCTTAGCGTCTGTGTGTTTCTCGAAGACAGACGGAGACACTGTATCACACACACACAAACACACACACACACACACACACACACACACACACACACACACACACACAAACACACTCACACACACACACACACACACACACACACACACACACACACACACACAGAATAAATATTCCTTTTCTGTCCGTGTGCCATGACCAGCACATTGCTGAACGTGACGCCCGTGACTTGTCATTTACAGCAGCGGTGTGACCCTTTCGGCTTCACGATGACCAGCTGCCTGGCCATGGACTTCGGGAGAACGAAGAAGGCGGCGGCAAAGAAGGACCAGCCGACGCCAGCCCTCGTGCCACGCCCACACGGGGGCAACACCACCACATCGCCCAGGGACGTCCACACGGGCGGCGGCTGTTGCTCGGCGGCAGAGGGCAAGGAAAACGCCGCGGACTGTGGCAAGCAGACTGCCCACGGGTGGCTGAGCAGAGTGTGCAGCAAGCTCCGCGGCGTCAACAGCCGACAGCAGCACCACCGACGCGGGCCGGAGAAGTGCGAAAAGTGCGGGCAGAAGAGCGACACGTGCCAGCCCAACGCCTCCTTCCTGTCGGGCCGGAAGCACTATCTGTGCGAGGAGTGCAGGACGTCGTCGGACCACATGAGGACCATGTACCGCCAGTGGTGCCGCAACCTCAGCCTGCACGACCCTCCCAGAATCCCCGGCGGCTGCCACATCGGCGGCGGCGGCGGTGGAGGAGCTCTCGTGCCGGCCTCGTCATCGCGGTCGTCGTCGTCGCGTGGCGTGGTGAGGTCAAGGTCGATGAGGTCGCGGCCCGTAGCCGCCGCCGGTCCCGAGTCGGGTTACGATACGGCCACCTCCCTGGAGTCTTCCTGCTCCAACGGTCGCCTGTCTCCGGCGGAGCACGTGTGCGGGTCTCCCGAAGACCGCCATCTCCGGCCTGACTGCAGCCCTCGGGGAAGGGAGTCATCCCGCGCCCACCTCTGTCTGTCGGACACTTTCGTCGCAGAAAATGGCCCGAGCTCCAAGGACAAACCGGAAGTGTTCGGCGGGTCGTTCACGTGCGAGAAGGCTCACCTCGCCCTCACCCCTCGTGGGCCGCTCACCAGGGTGTACACACGTCAGCCCCCGCCTCCCTATCGACCGAGACAAAGCCCGGCCCCTGCTGCCGCCCGTGAAAAACTGGGCCAGGACAAAGACGCGGCCACTTACGACGGCTACCTGGAGATCCAGTCCCCCAACTCGGAGCACGTGAAGTACGTGTTCAGGCCGAAGGAGGAGTGGGAGGGGGTGGCTCGGGGGAGGGAGGACGTTGACGACGACCCCCCACCAGCATGCAGGGGCAAGGGCGACGAGGACCTGAAGCTGTGCTATCGCTGCAACACTTTGCAGGGCGTCGCTTTCCAGGCGCCGTTCGGCCACGGCTGGCTGTGCGAGGACTGCATGGATGATCTGATGTAGTGCACGTGACTCCCGCCACGGGTCTGGACACTCCGCGTATAGCATCGTGTACTGCCGTGGCAGAAATGGATCAAGCATCGGACTCACTGCTGTTCACCCCGTGGTCAGGGCTCGAGGCATGGCGTTGTGAATGTCCTCGGGGACAGGAACGTTACTGGGAAGTCTTGTTTTCTCTCACGGTCCACCCGGGTGTGGATGGGTGCCTGGCCTCGGTTGGGGGAAGGTTTTAATGAAACCGGCGGAAGGGCAGGATCAGGCCCCGCCTTGCAGTGGCTGCTGTTGTTACATCCAAACATTAGCTGCTTGCTTTCTTTCCTTCTGTTTTGATTCATTCGACTGTATAGTAATTTATTCATCGACTGACTGGTTGATTGGCTGGGTTGGTTAGTTTACGTGTGTTTTTTAATTGTGTATGAAATCCATATATCTCGGTCTTGTCTCAGACAACTGACGAGAGTACAATAGTCACATGTGTGCGGTTGTGATATTGTTTGCCCAGTTGATGTCATCAGTGCTCAAGTTATTCAGGACCTAAGAGGTTCAGCTCCGACAGAGAAACGAACTGCTTGGAGAAACGGACAACTAAAGGTACAGTGGGGGTTGTGCATATACGTTTGTTGGAAGTATCGTACTGACCTTGTATGCAGTAATAAAGTGCCCACCTCGTGGCACTGGTGTGCTTGCTGTTGGGGACTTGTGATTCAATCCGAAGAACAAATGAACTGCTTGGAAAAGACACACACACACACACACACACACACACACACACACACACACACACACACACACACACACACACACACACACACACAATGGGGGCAGTGCTTTAATCTCTTTGGGTTTTTTTTTGGGGGGCTTTCCATTTTTCTTTAAAAAAAATGGACCGCGCGCGAGCAGCCGTCTCGGCGTTTGGAAAGAAATTCTCCGCCATGTTGAAGTGCCCAACCCCGCAGCTGGCAAGCTTTTGTGTTTTGTCTGTACTGCATAAGGCTTGTGTGTCGAGTAGCGATATACCCTCTTCCTTCTGCTGCTGTTATTATTTCTGTCTTGTGTGTCAGTACAAACACACACATTTACACTGGTACTGACTCGATCTTGTGCACATCGGTCAAGGTGGGGCTGGTTTTTGTTGGATCATGAAAATGCGTGGTGCTTGGGTCGGCAGGTTGCAGTGATTGTGATGCGTGGGATCTTCAGTAATCATTCATTGTACAGAACAGTGATTGTGAATGAGCTGAATTATAGAATGTACTTGCCTATGTGTGTGTACGCGCATGTGTGTGTGTGGTGTGTGTGTGTGTTCCTTGTGTATATGATCTTATTGAAATTTATTGAAGAAATCAGGAAGTGAGTTTTTGATCGACTTAGAAAAAAAAAATGCAGTAATGAGGACTGAAAATTGTGATAAATAGATTGTGACAACGTCATTAAGTAAATGACAATGATGCATGTCTCTGCTTAGGCGTGTCACATAATTATCATGCATATACTTTTTATCTAGTTATAGTTGACGAATCATCCACAATTAATGAGTTTTGTATTTTATCTGACGAAAACAGAAGCTGAAGTTTAGTGCATGCTAGTCTTTTGCTATGGAAGAGTCGTGGCAGAGTCGGTCAGCCGTTGGACTTGTGACCCAGTGTTCACCAGTGACCAGGGTTCGAGGCCCCGTTTCGGCATGGTGCTGTGTCCTTGGGGAAAGGCATTTGATCTGTTTAGGCTTCAGTTCAATGGATTTTAAATGACACAATCTCTCTCTCTCTCTCTCTCTCTCTCTCTCTCTCTCTCTTACAGTCTCACACACACACACACACACACACACACACACACACACACACACACACACACACGCACTCACACACCCCCTCTCTCTCCTAGAGGCACAGACGCACGCACGAACTCACACAGACACACACACACACACTTTGCGTAAGCTTACAGCGAATATTCATATATACATTGTGAAAAGAAGCCTACCGAAAGGCATGTGTTCAATAACGGTATTCAGTACCTTCATGTATGACTGTAAACTCACCTAGTTTGTATGGGTCAAAGGCCTGACAAATTAAACCATTTTGACTCTGAAAGAGTCGCATTTTGACTCTGAAAGAGTCGTTTTAATGAAAGCCATGGGTGATTAATCCACCCTCAATGTCAGAATTCCACGACATTAGCTGACCCACGACGAACAGTATTTGAGGGTTCTGGAATCAAAGGGTTAAATACTAACTAACAGTCCAGGCTCAAGTTGAAGGCTGCTTTCCACGGGTGATCACTGCAAACAGTGCATCGAAGGAATATGGCGCTGGGGGTTCTTCCGGCAAAACAAATCAAAAGTAGGAATGAAAGAGAAACGGACGAAAATAAATGGCTGATTTTTTTGGTGTACTTGTCAGATCCTTGACCCTATCGAACGGCCCATCCATAGAATTATATATTTTTGCTCCGTTTGTTGATTTCGTTAATCTGTTTATTTCTTGCGCGCTTTTACGTGGCTATTCTCTGGTTTTGTAGAAGACCATGTGTTTTATCGAGTTCAGAGAGTATGGTAGCGCTGAATGAAATCTCATGTAAACGGTATCGAACTATTTATTTGCTGTTGCTGTGAATGTGGATATGCTAGTTATGGCGACTTCGAGAAGAACAGACTGATCTGTTGTGTTGTTTTTTTTTATCAAACAGGACAGTTGTACTTGTTTAAATCAAACGACATCCTTCGTGATGGTTGACAAGTTGCTTGAAAATAAAACTTTTCGTGAACGGAAAAACGTGTTTGAGACTGTGGATATCTGAACCTGTGATGTGAACTCTGTCTGTCTGTCTGTCTGTCTGTCTGTCTGTCTCTCTCTGTCTGCCTGTGTGTTGATCTCTCTTTCTTCCTCTTCTTCGTTCGTGGGCTGCAGCTCCCACGTTCACTCGTATAACTGGACATGGTTGGGCTTTTACGTGTACAACCGTTTTTACCCCTCTTTCTCTTAAGATAAGTAAGATAAGATAAGATAAGATAAGAATAACTTTATTATCTCCAGCTGGAGAAATTTGGTCAGGTGCATTATCACAACACAGACAAGTAAACAACATGGGGACCATAACTGTAAAAGTCAACAACGAATATTACGAAGATACAAATGTAAAAAACATAACACATACATCGTTTCATACATACATCCACACACTGCAGGTAATAACTAGTATTCTTAATGTAAAAACAGAAACATTATTGAATATAATTATAAGCATAGCCTACTATACTGCACATTGATTATAATAGATAAGAATAAAGATAAATTGCGGAAAACCGCAACCAGATAATCAGCACACACCCGCACCCACTCACCCCCCACCCACGGATTACTTGATTAAACAAGAGTAATAAACATATGTTCTCAAATAAAAGCGTTTCACATATTCGCTTTTAAAACATTGCAATTAACTAACTCTTTCTGTCTCTGTCTGTCTTGATTTCTTTCTATGTCTCTGTCTCCTCCTCTCTCTTTTCTTCTCTCTTTATCTCTGTCACTGTCTTTGTCCCTATGTCTTTTCTCTTCATCGTCTCTCTCTACCCTCCTCTTTTCTTTCTCTCTCTGTCACATAACCACACACATACACGCAGACATGTACATACACGCAGGCACGCGGGCAAACGCAGTTACTGCAAGACGCAGTAGCAACACTTCCGTTCTCTTTCCCTCTCTGTCACTCACACACACACACACACACACACACACACACACTACACGCACACACACGCACCTGCCAAACACAGTTATTGCAAGACACAGTTGCAGGACTTCCACAAAGCCAGAGCTTTCATGCCAGCTAGTACTCCCTCATCCTTTTTGTGCAAAACAGTGACAGCAGTCTGTGGCAATGTGTGCACGAGTGTATGTGTAAGGATGCTCATTTTAACTCGTATCAAAACTGACTCAGTAAAATGAAATGTTTAATAACATTCTAAATCCTGAAAATATATACTTTATGTCTGAAGCAATCTGAATCTTTTCCAAGAAGACTAATAATTTGACAATGTATAATGAGTGTGTAGGTGCTCTGCTTCGCTGTGTGTGTGTGTGTGTGTGTGCGCGCGTGTTTGTATCTGTGTCTGTGTCTGGGTGTTTGAATGTTTGTGTCTCTATGTGTGTGCCAGAGAGAATGCGAATGGGGGTTCAGAGGTGAGCTGCCAAGGTGAGGACACACGGTTTTTGTGCCACAGAGAGAGAGAGAGAGACTGTCCATGCATATTAACTCACTCAGTACGGCCAGTCCTCTCTTCTCCTCTACACAGACCCTTCGGATGTCCAGTGGGTGTCTGAATGACCCAGCCTTTAGCCTACGTCGTCAGAATTGTGGTATTCTTTGTCAACATTCACCTCCTCAGTATAAGAGCCTTCCGCTTGCAATATTTTGATGATGGTAACTGGGGTGAAACGCTGTTAACGTCGTCTCTTTCGCCGTTCGTATGGAGAGAGTTAATGTGTGATTGAGCAGTCGGGCATTATGTGTGTACAAATATGCTTGCACACACAGCTATGTAACTGTACTGAGACATCACACTACTTCATGTGCTCGCTTATTATGTACACGTGGTGGTGGTGGTGGGAGGGGGGGGGGGGTGCAGCCAAGATGGTGGCATCACGTGCTACTGCTTCAAGAACATGACTTTGCTCCGAGAAGAAATGTTAATTAATTCCACACATCTGGACACACAGGGAAACCCCTCGTTTGACCAGTCAGGATGATCTCAGATCGCCTTTGATCTATATTCTTTTGTTGATTTAATACGTAGTTTTGTTGTACCCAGTTCTGTCACCTTTGATATATTTTCTTGTGTTGATTTAATATGTAGTTTTGATAGTTTCGTTGTACCCAATTCGCTTTTGATTTATTTTCTTGTGTTGATTCAATATGTAATTTTAATAGTTTCGTTGTATCCAATTCGCTTTTGATTTATTTTCTTGTTTTGATTCAATATGTAGTTGGGGGTTTTTTTGGGGTTTTTTTTTTAAATATTAAGTTTCTGA
>NC_134883.1:49389400-49396900 GCF_041734735.1 Babylonia areolata
TTAGCCTCACAAATTATCTTTATGCTGATTGATAGCAATCGTGTGGCTTCGTGTGGAAAACCAGATTGTGAAACAATTCCAGATCACTCTTATTACCTTTCAAACCAAACTGCTTTCTTCCTGTGGGTGTTCTGAGGGCAAACTTTATCTCGCTGACCAGTATCGCTTATCTTCGCGACATAAACTACGTATCTTGAACATGATATTTTCAAGTCAGTCTTTATTCTATTCTAAGCAGGAGAGAATGGGATATGTAAAGATTAGTCACAAAGGTTACACAATTTTGCGATTCAAATGCAACGCCTGGCAAAACCGCACATTAATGTGGGAAAAAGGAAAAACTCGAAAATCGCGACTCCCAAAAGTGTTGAAATTTCACTTAAAGATAATGAAATGATTTGTCAAAGATCACTTCGCACACACACGCACACACACACACACTCCTCCAAGGTTAATGTATACGTAATGAAGACAGTTAATTTATTACAGAAGCTTCATCCTGTTACCTTGTTTTCAACCCTGTACACCATCCTTGCTGAAAACGGAGGCCTGTCATACCATGACGTCTTTACATGCGATGACTAAATCCACAGCATGACACGGAAACACGACTTGGCGGTGACGTTTATATCTTGAGTGACGTACTTTGAGTGAGACTGCCAACGGTGTTGTAAACTGGCTTGGTAGTATGTGTGTGTGTGTGTGTGTGTGTGTGTGCCGCTTCTTCTTCTTTGTTCGTGGGCTGCAACTCCCACGTTCACTCGTATATACACGAGTGGGCTTTTACGTGTATGACCGTTTTTACCCCGCCATGTAGGCAGCCATACTCCGCTTTCGGGGGTGTGCATGCTGGGTATGTACTTGTTTCCATAACCCACCGAACGCTGACATAGATTACAGGATCTTTAACGTGCGTATTTGATCTTTTGCTTGCGTATACATACGAAGGGGGTTCAGGCACTAGCAGGTCTGCACATATGTTGACCTTGGAGATCGTAAAAATCTCCACCTTTTAACCCACCAGGCGCCGTCACCGAGATTCGAACCCGGGACCCTCAGATTGAAAGTTCAACGCTTTAACCACTCGGCTATTGCGCCCGTCGTGTGTGTGCATAAATTATGTACGATAGTGCGCATGTGTAGCCATATTCTGCTGGTGGTTCTCTCTCTCTCTCTCTCTCTCTCTCTCTCTCTCTCTCTCTCTCTCTCTCTCCCAGTGTTGGAATATGTTGCATGGTGCACTGACAGACGAATAACCGGAGATATGTGTTGAGTGGCCAGTTGGTTACTATCATTTTTCTTCAAAGAAGGAAATTTGTTTTGTTTCATTATTTGTTTTCACCATTTCATTCGTTTAATATAATGGTTTGTTATGAATTGAAAGTATGTTCATGCATTCACACATGTCAAAAGGACCTCATGGCCAATGACATTAAAGTGTCAAAACGTCAACAACAACAAAAAGCGTCCTCTCTCTCTCTCTCTCTCGCTCTCTCTAAGATACTGGATTTGAATTGCGTTCAATTGTTTCAAATGATACGAACAGTACTGTAATATTTTCGAATTCGTAAATGGCTAGATAGACGCTAAAACCGTTCCAGGTTAAACCTACGTTGCCCTTGTGTCAGCACCTCATAGAGGAAACTTCGTGGGAAACTAGCGGGAAGGCCCATGCTTGCGTGTGCGTATGTGGACATGTGCGGTACTTGATGAATCGTGTGAAAGGCGTATATGATGGCAGTAGTGTGGAAAGCATAAGAGAGAGAGAGGATAGATGATAGTTGTTGTTTTCGTTTTGTTTTTTCACATCAGCGTGTCACGTGCATTCAAAATAAACATTTTTTGTTTTTTGGTCATGATCGTGGACAGGTAAAGTTTACATCTTTGATAAAACCTTCATCTACCCTTTTATTATTCCTTTATTTCATCCACTGAAACACATCAATCAGTTCTTCAGTAACAACCACTAACTTATCCAGCGTTACGGTTGAGAGCGGGTATGTTGCCTAGCAACTGCTTCAGAAGGTTCACCTGCCTGTGGTAGGCAGCAGAGGCTGGGGACTGTGGCGCCGCCGCCGGCTTTTTGGAAGGCTTTGCATTCGCTGTCGGGGGGGCCCTCCACTGAATTGCCGGGTTCTGCCCAGCAGGGCTGAACGGCCTGGACGACGCTGCAGGCGAACGCTGCGTCTGCGCGCCAGCGTGATGGTGGGGGTGGGGGTGGGGGCGGGGCTGAGGACCGCCTGGGCTCGTTTCGTAGCCGGGAGGGGGCCCCTGGCGGTCGGGGGCGTCGTTCCCCGGGGTGCAGGCCAGGTTGTAGGCGGCGTCCACTTTGGGGAAGATGTCCTGGTTGTTGCAGCACACTTGCAGCTGGGGGTCGTACGGCTTCTTGTGGCAGCAGTACATGTTGCGTCCGAACGTCGGCCGCTTCTCGCCGTGACAGCACACAGCCATCGTGGTGTCCATGTAGTACTTGTCACAGCAGGCCGTGTTGGGTCCTGTTGGAAATATAGGGGGTGGGAGGGAGTTGGGGGGGGGGGGCAGGAGGGGGCGTGGGGATGGATGGCGGTGGGTGGTGGAAGGAGGAGGAGGGGGTGAGTGGAGAAAGAAAAAAAGAAAAAAACCCACACATTTGAAACACATGTTTTGGTACTTTTATAGAATATGGGGAGTTGTGTAGGGGTGGGAGGTTGGGAGGCGGGGGGGAGAAATAGTACACATTGTGAATATGTTTTGGTCTTTTATGGAATATGAGTGTGTGTGTGTTGGGGGGGGGGATAAAATAGGACACATTTGTAAAACATGTTTTGCCGGTCTTTTATGGAATATGAGGATTTCTGGGGGTGGGGGTGGGGGGTGGGGGGGGGGAATAGTACACATTGTAAAACATGTTTTGGTCTTTTATCGAATATGAGGATTTCTGGGGGGGAGAGGGGGAGAGAGAGAAATAATACACATTGTAAAACATGTTTTGGTCTTTTATGGAATATGGGGAGTGTGTGTTGGTTGGGGTGGGTGTGAGGGGCGTGGGGAGGGAGGGGGGGGGGTGAGGTGTGACGGAGGAACAGATCGTCACTGAGATACGTACACACATGAGAGCTCATGTTGCGGCATGTATTGCAGTGAACCCCGCACGTATTGTCGCCGCCAACAATCCAGTGCAGGGGCGACAATCCATGCAGGGGCGACAATCCATGCCGCAACGAGCTCATACACTTCGAGGAAAATCTTGCAGGTGAGATCAACGCACTTCCTTACACACACACACACACACACACACACACACACACACACACACACACACACACACACACACACACACACACGCACGCACGCACGCACGCACACCTTTTCCCTCCCCTCCTTGACTTACCTTTAGGCCAGACGCCCTTCTGGCAGCAGAGGGTGGTTTAAATCTCCTTCACACATTTATTCCTCTATCCCTTCTCTCTCTCTCTCTCTCCCTTCTTTAATGTTACCCCCTTCAGTAAGGGGCTTTGGCCTTTATCTGAATAAAAAAAAAAAATCGGTCTCTCTCTCCCCCTCTGTCCCCCACCCCCACCCTCTCTCTCTCTCTCTCACGCACACACACACACACACACACACACACACACACACAGAGGCAGACACTACAGACGCACTAACACACACACAGACACAGACACACACACACACACACACACACACAAAAGACGCATTAACACACACACACACACACACACACACACACACACACACACCTTTCCCCCTCCCCTCCCCTCCCTTCCCTTGCCTCACCTTTAGGGTAGACGTCCTTCTTGCAGCAGAGGGTGTTCTGGCTGTTGACCAGACGCTTGCCGCAGCAGGCGAACCCGCTGGGAGAGGGGCAGGGGAAGGGGACCCCGTCACAGCAGAACATCCGGGAGTGGGCCATGTAGGTGGTCCCGTAGCAGGACCCCGCGCCACGCATCCCGCAGGCGCCGCCCATCCCGCCCATCCCACCCATCCCTCCCATCCCTCCCATTCCGCCGCCCATTGGTGGAGGAGCCATTCCACCCATAGGCGGGGACATTCCACCCATTGGAGGTGGCATCCCACCCATTGGAGGGGACATTCCACCCATTGGTGGAGGAGCCATTCCACCCATTGGTGGAGGAGCCATTCCACCCATTGGAGGTGACATTCCACCCATTGGAGGGGACATTGCACCCATCTGGGGCATCGCTGTGTGTGAAAAGAAAAGAAAAAAAAATATATATATAGACTGCCAACTGGTGGTGGTGTCATGCAGGTCGTACGCACAGCAAACAGTTACAGTCTTAAAGCGTAATACTTTGACAGTCTTTGTAAGACGTCTGACATTGTATACATTGACAGACCTTGTGAGGTATCAGACATTGTACACATATTGACAGTCCTTGTGAGGCATCAGACATTGTACACATTGACAGTCCTTGTGAGACATCAGACATTGTACACATTGACAGTCCTTGTGAGGCATCAGACATTGTACACATTGACAGTCCTTGTGAGGCATCAGACATTGTACAGATTGACAGACCTTGTGAAACATCAGATATTGTACACTCTGACAGTCCTTGTGAGGCATCAGACATTGTACACACTGACAGTCCTTGTGAGGCATCAGACATTGTACACACTGACAGTCCTTGCGAGGCATCAGACATTGTACACACTGACAGTCCTTGTGAGGCATCAGACATTGTACACATTGACAGTCCTTGTGAGGCATCAGACATTGTACACACTGACAGTCCTTGTGAGGCATCAGACATTGTACACATTGACAGTCCTTGTGATACATCAGGCATTGTACACATATTGACAGTCCTTGTGAGGCATCAGACATTGTACACACTGACAGTCCTTGTGAGGCATCAGACATTGTACACACTGACAGTCCTTGTGAGGCATCAGACATTGTACACATATTGACAGTCCTTGTGAGGCATCAGACATTGTACACACTGACAGTCCTTGTGAGGCATCAGACATTGTACACATTGACAGTCCTTGTGAGGCATCAGACATTGTACACATATTGACAGTCCTTGTGAGGCATCAGACATTGTACACACTGACAGTCCTTGTGAGACATCAGACATTGTACACATTGACAGTCCTTGTGAGGCATCAGACATTGTACACACTGACAGTCCTTGTGAGGCATCAGACATTGTACACTCTGACAGTCCTTGTGAGGCATCAGACATTGTACACATTGACAGACCTTGTGATACATCAGGCATTGTACACATTGACAGACCTTGTGAGGTATCAGACATTGTACACACTGACAGTCCTTGTGAGGCATCAGACATTGTTCACACTGACAGTCCTTGTGAGGCATCAGACATTGTACACATATTGACAGTCCTTGTGAGGCATCAGACATTGTACACACTGACAGTCCTTGTGAGGCATCAGACATTGTACACATTGACAGTCCTTGTGAGGCATCAGACATTGTACACATATTGACAGTCCTTGTGAGGCATCAGACATTGTACACACTGACAGTCCTTGTGAGGCATCAGACATTGTACACACTGACAGTCCTTGTGAGGCATCAGACATTGTACACACTGACAGTCCTTGTGAGGCATCAGACATTGTACACACTGACAGTCCTTGTGAGGCATCAGACATTGTACACACTGACAGTCCTTGTGAGGTATCAGACATTGTACACACTGACAGTCCTTGCGAGACATCAGACATTGTACACATTGACAGTCCTTGTGAGGCATCAGACATTGTACACATTGACAGTCCTTGTGAGGCATCAGACATTGTACACATTGACAGACCTTGTGATACATCAGGCATTGTACACACTGACAGTCCATTTGAGGCATCAGACATTGTACACACTGACAGTCCATTTGAGGCATCAGACATCGTACACACTGTCTGTCCATTTGAGGCATCAGACATTGTACACATATTGACAAGAGGTGGCAGAGTGGTGAAGACACTAGTCAGCTAATCCAGTGCCCGTGAGCGTCTGGTTCTGAGTCCTAGTCTCGCCCTTCCTTCCAGGTTTGACTGGAAAATCAAACTGATCGTCTAGTTATTCGGATTATGGATAGACTGAGATTCCGTGTGCAGCAAGCGCTTTGCGCACTGAAAAAGAACCCACAGCAACAAAAGTGTTGTCCTCTGGCAAAATTCTACAGAAGAAATCCATTCTCGTGGATACAGAAATATACAGACATGCATACACTCCATGCCTGACAAACGCCTTGGGTTACGCTGCTTTCAGGCGTCTGTATAGCAGATATCGGTTTTTCCCAACGCAGTGACTTCTTCTTCTGCGTTCACTCGTATGCACACGAGTGGGCTTTTACGTGTATGACCGTTTTTACCCCGCCATGTAGGCAGCCATACTCCGTTTTCGGGGGTGTGCATGCTGGGTATGTTCTTGTTTCCATAACCCACCGAACGCTGACATGGATTACAGGATCTTTAACGTGCGTATTTGATCTTCTGCTTGCACATACACACGAAGGGGGTTCAGGCACTAAGCAGGTCTGCACATATGTTGACCTGGGAGATCGTAAAAATCTCCACCCTTTACCCACCAGGCGCCGTCACCGTGATTCGAACCCGGGACCCTCAGATTGACAGTCCAACGCTTTAACCACTCGGCTATTGCGCCCGTCCGAACGCAGTGACGCCTTCTTATGAAACTGAAATTGATAGTCCTTCTGAGAACTGAGACATTGGTCACACATTAACAGTCCTTATAGAGAACACAATATGTGTTTCCTGCACAAACGGATTCGGTGATTTGTTTTTATCAGATGTTTTGATCTGCTAAGTTAGGTCAGGTGTATAGCCAAATCCTAGATATGAAACTTTCCTATATAATACAATAGGAATGAGGAAAAAAATGAACAACAGGATATCAGGATACATACTGAACAATAACAAGTCACACGCTCACCCACTCTAGAAAACATAGCAACAGCAAACTACTGACGAAAAGAAAAATTGATGCATCAACATCATTCATTTCATTGACGCTTGAAAGTGGTGAACAATATTGATGTTCACATTGAACAAAAAGCAGGCTGTGTCTTAAATTAAGCATCAGTTGCTGGTGGTTTTCTCAGCACAAAAATGATAAAAATGTTGGGAAACTTAAAAACAGGTCTTACGTCTGTACATCTGGGCACGCGCCTGCCCAAAGCTGCACGCGCAGAAGACGCCAAGGACGAGGACGTGGAGCATCATGACGCCTGTCCTTCCTCCAACCGTCCTGAAGAGAGAGTTGCTATACCTGTGTCGAGGGTCTGAACAAAGCAGTTTGTGATGCCGTTTCGTTTGTCTGCCCCTGCCCAACTCGGGCCAACCCTTCCGCTCTCTTCAAGTAGGCTTTTGTGTGTGTGGCTGAGGAGTTCCCACAGACGGTGTCATGGATGAAAAAACGTCCCCTTTCAATTGGTACCATTTACCGAATCTTCGAATTCATTCTTGTTCTTGTTTTTGTTCTTCTTC